>NC_053028.1:493070901-493341162 GCF_003073215.2 Triticum urartu | reverse complement strand
TGCTCGTCCTCGAGTAGGTATATGATAACAACAGAATTTTTGATGCGGAGTGCTACTTGGCATAATTTTGATGTAATTCTTCTTAATTGTGGTATAATATAGCATGGAGCAATCAAAAATTATAGATACGTTGGAGACGTATCAATCCCCAAGCTTAGGCTTTTGGGTGTCCTTGAATTTTACCTTGGGGTGCCATGGGCATCCCCAAGCTTAGGCTCTTGCCACTCCTTGTTCCATAATCCATCAAAACTTAACCCAAAACTTGAAAACTTCACAACACAAAACTCAAAATAGAAAATCTCGTGAGCTCCGTTAGCGAAAGTAAACAAAACACCACTTCAAGGTACTGTAATGAACTCATTGTTTATTTATATTTGTGTTAAACCTACTGTATTCCAACTTCTCTATGGTTTATAAACTATTTTACTAGTCATAGATTCATCAAAATAAGCAAACAACACACGAAAAACAGAATCTGTCAAAAACAGAACAGTCTGTAGTAATCTGTAGCTAACGCAAGCTTATGGAACCCCAAAAGTTCTAAAATAAATTTCTGGACGTGAGTAATTTATCTATTAATCATCTGCAAAAAGAATTAACTAAATAGCTCTTTCCAAATAAAAATGGCAGCAATTCTCGTGAGCGCTAAATTTTCTGTTTTTTACAGCAAGATCAAAAAGACTTTCCCCAAGTCTTCCCAACGGTTCTACTTGGCACAAACACTAATTAAACACAACAACACAACCAAAACATAGGCTAGATAAATTATTGATTACTAAACAGGAGCTAAAAGCAAGGAATAAAAATAAAATTGAGTTGCCTCCCAACAAGCGCTATCATTTAACGCCCCTAACTAGGCATAAAAGCGAAGATAGATCTAGGTATTGCCATCTTTGGTATTAGGAAAGAAAAGAGAATTTTTTTTTCTATAGCATTTATCTTTCTATTTTGAGATAGCATGTGGCCATTAATGGTGGAAGAAAGATTAAGCACATTACGGAAATTGGCATCTAAGCTACCCTTCATTTCTTTGATAATTTCATTTTGATAAAAGCACAAAAGAGAGGTAGATTCAACCTTCTCACTCATGGGGTGCCCAAATATATTTTTCATGTTTTCATAAGTATAAATGGGACCCCCCTCAAGAAAACCTTCTTCAAATATAGAATCTAGAACTTGCTTGAATGAAGAGGGTAAACCAATATAAAAGCTTTTCACGTAAACGTCAATTTGATATTGGGGCACATAGCTAGCTCGAATTCTATCCCAAGCGTCTTTCAAAGATTCATCAAGTAAATAACGAAAAATTCCGGGATCATATTCATCAAAATTATTCAAACTCTCATTGATAACCCATGTAGGTCTCTCCATAGCATCATTATTTATGAGCTTACAGAGGACAGATAGACTATCCAAGGTAAAACCCGGGAGAGAACCCTTAGCCCTTTTTGAATCGGCCATGGTACAAGAAAACAAATGGGAAAAGAGACGAATAAAATGACAAGGGTGAAGTGGGGGGAGGAAAACGAGAGGCAAATGGCAAATAATGTAATGCAGGAGATAAGGGTTTGTGATGGGTACTTGGTATGTTGACTTTTGCGTAGACTCCCCAACAACGGCGCCAAAAATCCTTCTTGCTACCTCTTGAGCACTGCATTGGTTTTCCCTTGAAGAGGAAAGGGTGATGCAGAAAAGTAGCGTAAGTATTTCCCTCAGTTTTTGAGAACCAAGGTATCAGTCCAGTAGGAGGCCACGCACGAGTCCCTCACACCTACACAAACAAATAAAATCCTCGCAACCAACGCAATAAAGGGGTTGTCAATCCCTTCACGTTCACTTACGAAAGTGAGATCTGATACATATGATAAGATAATATTTTTGCTATTTTTATGACAAAGATACAAAGTAAATAAAGCAAAGTAAAAACGGCGTAAGAAATAGCTTGTTGATGGGAGATTAATATGATGGAAAATAGACCCGGGGGCCATATGTTTCACTAGTGGCTCCTCTCGAGAGCATAAGTATTACGGTGGGTAAACAAATTACTGTTGAGCAATTGACAGAATTGAGCATAGTTATGAGAATATATAGGTATGATCATGTATATAGGCATCACGTCCGAGACAAGTAGACTGACTCATGCCTGCATCTACTACTATTACTCCACACATCGACCCTATCCAGCATGCATCTAGAGTATTAAGTTCAAAAGAACAGAATAACGCTTTAAGTAAGATGACATGATGTAGAGGGATAAACTCATGCAATATGATATAAACCCCATCTTGTTATCCTCGATGGCAACAATATAATACGTGCCTTGCTGCCCCTACTGTCACTGGGAAAGGACACCGCAAGATTGAACCCAAAGCTAAGCACTTCTCCCATTGCAAGAAAGATCAATCTAGTAGGCCAAACCAAACTGATAATTCGAAGAGACTTGCAAAGATAACCAATCATACATAAAAGAATTCAGAGAAGATTCAAATATTTTTCATAGATAAACTTGATCATAAACCCACAATTCATCAGTCTCAACAAACACACCGCAAAACAAGATTACATCAAATAGATCTCCACGAGAATCGGGGAGAACTTTGTATTGAGATCTAAAGAGAGAGAAGAAGACATCTAGCTAATAACTATGGACCCGAAGGTCTGAGGTAAACTACTCACACATCATCGGAGAGGCTATGGTGTTGATGTAGAAGCCCTGCGTGATCGATGCCCCCTCCGGCGGAGCTCCGAAAAAGGCCCCAAGACGGGATCTCACGGGTATAGAAGGTTGCAGCGTGGAATTAGGTTTTTGGCTCCATCTCTGGTAGTTTGGGGGTACCTAGGTATATATAGGAGGAAGAAGTACGTCGGTGGAGCAACATGGGCCCCATGAGGGTGGAGGGCGCGCTTGGGGGGTTAGGCGAGCCCCCTTACATCGTGCCTTGATGGTTGCTTTCTTGACGTAGGGTCCAAGTCCTCTGGATCACATCCGTTCCAAAAATCATGTTCCCGAAGGTTTCATTCCGTTTGGACTCCGTTTGATATTCTTTTTCTGCGAAACTCTGAAATAGGCAAAAAAACAACAATTCTGGGCTGGGCCTCCGGTTAATAGGTTAGTCCCAAAAATAATATAAAAGTGTAGAATAAAGCCCAATAATGTCCAAAACAGAATATAATATAGCATGGAACAATCAAAAATTATAGATACGTTGGAGACGTATCAGTTATTCATTTAAATCAGAGAATAATGGTTGTTCTATTTATATGAGTAATATCTTTTATGGCCAAGCACCCTTAAAGAGTGGTCTATTTTTGTTGAATCTCGATCGTAGTGATACACATATTCATAATATTAATGCCAAAAGATGCAAAGTTGATAATGATAGTGCAACATATTTGTGGCACTAGAATTTAGGTCATATTGGTGTAAACCGCATGAAGAAACTCCATGCTGATGGACTTTTGGAATCACTTGATTATGAATCATTTGATGCTTGCGAACCATGCCTCATGGGCAAGCTGACTAAGACTCCGTTCTCCGGAACAAAGGAGCGAGCCACTGACTTATTGGATATAATACATACTGATGTATGCGATCTGATGAGTGTTGAGGCTCGCGGCGGGTATCGTTATTTTCTGACCTTCACAGATGATTTGAGCAGATATGGGTATATCTACTTAATGAAACACAAGTCTGAAACATTTGAAAAGTTCAAAGAATTTCAGAGTGAAGTGGAAAATCATCGTAACAAGAAAATAAAGTTTCTACGATCTGATCGTGGAGGCGAATATTTGAGTTATGAGTTTGGTCTTCATTTAAAACAATGTGGAATAGTTTCACAACTCACGCCACCTGGAACACCACAGCGTAATGGTGTGCCCGAACATCGTAACCGTACTTTATTAGATATGGTGCGATCTATGATGTCTCTTACCGATTTATCACTGTCGTTTTGGGGTTATGCATTAGAGACAGCTGCATTCACGTTAAATAGGGCACCATCTAAATCCGTTGAGATGATACCGTATGAACTATGGTTTGGCAAGAAACCTAAGCTGTCGTTTCTTAAAGTTTGGGGTTGCGATGCTTATGTGAAAAAACTTCAGCCTGATAAGCTCAAACCCAAATTGGAGAAGTGCATCTTCATAGGATACCCAAAAGAAACTGTTGGGTACACCTTCTATCACAGATCCGAAGGCATGATCTTTGTTGCTAAGAATGGATCCTTCCTAGAGGAGTTTCTCTCGAAAGAAGTGAGTGGGAGAAAAGTAGAACTTGATGAGGTAATTGTACCTTCTCTCGAATTGGAAAGTAGCTCATCACAGAAAATTGTTCCCGTGATGCCTACACAAACTAGTGAGGAAGTTAATGATGATGATCATGAAACTTTAGATCAAGTTACTACCGAACCACGTAGGTCAACCAGAGTACGTTATGCACCAGAGTGGTACGTTCCGCACCCACACTTCTTAATCAAACAAGTTCAGTAATTAAACAGAGCTAGCTGACCTAAACATTACTCTAACAAATTAAAGACCGACGCTCTTAGTTAAACAAAACAAAGAGTACCACTACTGCTGGTGCTTGTCGATCTCCGCCACCGCCTCCATGTCCAGCTCGTGCCCGACGGTCTCCTCGGGAAGGGGCTCCATGGCATCATTCACACCATACTCGGCAAGCATCTCGCCATCCACGTCCGCCATCTCTTTGGAAAAGGCCGCCATGAGTTGGGAGTGGGCGGACACGATCTAGGCTTAGACGGACTCCGTCGTTGCAAGGTATGCGGCGGAGGAACAGACGGCTGCTCGAACCCTCTCGCCGATTGCCAGCTCTTCGGTCGTGGGTTGCCGACCGTTGTTGGAGAAGCTTTGTTCGATTTGTGCAGTGACCTCCAGGAGCTGGGTGTGGGTGGCCTCGACATGGTCGTGGGCGGCCTCCATCAGGGCCAAGGCCACCGCTGCGGAACGGACAACTGTTGTGCCGCTCTCGCCAGTTATTATCCCCGAGCCAGATGTTGCTGCCGTCACCTGAGAAGTAACAGCGGCCGTTTGGCCTGCCAGGGCCGCTTGGTCGCAGATTGCAGCTGCACTCATCACCTTGTTAGCACGCGCATGGCGGCTGCGGTCACGCTCTCGCCGGAGTGGGCCACCGAAGTTGCCCTCACGACGCGGGTCCACGTGCCCATCTTTCACCGCGACGATTGAACAGTGAAATGATATTTGGGGAGCGAGCTAGTGTGCTTGAGACGCCGGCTGTGGACTGTAGCCGACACACCTTCGCGCGTAAGCCATAGGCGTACTATACACCAACGGTGCTCTAGGATATTTTGTGTTGTATCTCACACGGTTGGTGATAATAAACTGTGTGCGATCCACTTGATTTTTCATCTTGATTTGAATTACATAATGGGGTCATAGTGGCAATGGATGGTGTTTGAATTGCTAGACCTTTTATCTGGAGTGAATATGCAACTATATGTGTGTCGTAAAATAATTGGAATTATTCAGGGTTCGTTTGAACATTTTATACATTAAATTGGTTTTCTAGCCATTTCAGGTGCACAATTAAAAATTAAACTACATGCACATGCTCCAGTGCACCAACATGGGTTGTAAAATCATATATGTGTCCATGGGTTTATGCTTATCTCCCATACAAGAAATGGGGATCAAATTCAAACACCACAGCACTGTGGCTCTCCGGAAAATGTCGGCGTACTTGCTTTTGTAATTCTAGTAAATCCAAAATTCGTCCGAAATTCATGAAACTTGGCATGCTATCATGGAGCGGCATCAACATGTCGTGGTAAAAAATTTGTCCCATTTGGGGCAGGTTTGGGAATAACCTTCTCATAAACCAAAGCTTCTCACAACAAGTGTGATGGTTTCGGTAGGGAACGTTTCACCTTTCTGGACGAAACGATATCCGTTGCCTCTTCTCGATTTCAAATTTTTCCCTAGTGTCAACATAGAACAACAGGAGTGTTGTGTCAATTTTTGGGATTTTTCGGGATTCGCTTGGACATTTTTATACATTAACTGAGTTTTTTGTGCATTCATGTGCATAATTCAAATTTGAACAACAGGCATATGCTCTAATGCATATAAATTAGTTGAAAATTCAAATCTGTGTCCTTGGTTGCCTACTTAGGTCGCATGCAAGAAATGGGAATGAATGTCAAACACCCTACCACCACCACTCGGCCGCAAACATTGAGGTACCTGGTTTTTAAATTCTAGTAAATCCAAAACTCGTCTGAAATTCTTGAAACTTGGCATGCTATCATGGAGCGGCATCAGCATGCCGTGGTAAAATTTTTGTCCCATTTAATTGGGGCCGGTTTGGGTATATGCTTCTCACAACAAGCATGATGGTTTCGGTAGGGAACGTCCCACCTTTGGGGACGAAACGATATCCATTGCCTCTTATTGCATCCAAAAAATTTCTCGTGTCAACATAGAACAACATGAGTGTTGTGTCAATTTTTGTGATTTTTCGGGGTTCGTTTGGACATTTTTATGCATTAACTGAGTTTTGAATGTATTTATGTGCATAATTCAAATTTGAACTACATGTACATGCTCCAGTACATATAAATTGGTTGAAAAATCAAATCCCTGTCCTTGGGTGCATGCTTAGATCCCATGCAAGAAATGAGAATGAATTTGAAACACCAGGGCACCATTCATTGCCGGCAAAACACAGAGATGCCTAGTTTTTAAATTCTAGTAAATCCAAAACTCATGTGAAATTCATGAAACCTGGCATACTATCATGGAGTGGCATCAACATGCCGTGGTAAATTTTTTTGTCCCATTTGGGGCAGGTTTGTGTATATATATGCTTCTCACAAACCAGAGCTTCTCACAACAAGCATGATGGTTTTGGTAGGGAACGTCCCACCTTTTGCGACGAAAAGATATCCATTGCCTCTTATTGCTTTCAATTTTTTTCTCGTCTCAACATAGAACAACAGGAGTGTTGTGTTAATTTGTGTGATCTTTCAGGGTTCGTTCGGACATTTTTATGCATTAACTGAGTTTTTAATGCATTTATGTGCGTAATTCAAATTTGAACTACATGCAGATGTTCTAGTGCAGATAAATTGGTTGAAAAATCAAATATGTGTCCTTGTGTGCATGCTTAGGTCCCATGCAAGAAATGAGAATGACTTTCAAACACTAGGGCACCGTTGATTACCGGAAAAACATTGAGATGCCTGGTTTTTGAATTCTAGTAAATCCAAAACTCGTCTGAAATTCATGAAACTTGGCATGCTATCATGGAGCGGCATCAACATGCCATGGTAAATTTTTTGTCCCATCTGGGGTAGGTTTGGGTATATGCTTCTCACAAACCAGAGCTTCTCACAACAAGCATGATGGTTTCGATAGGGAATGTCCCACCTTCGGTGATGAAACGATATACATTGCCTCTTATTGCTTTCAAATTTTTTCTCGTGTCAACATAGAACAACAGGAGTGTTGTGTCAATTTTTGTAACTTTTCGGGGTTCGTTTGGACATTTTTATGCATTAACTGAGTTTTCAATGCATTTATGTGCATAATTCAAATTTGAACTACATGCACATGCTCTAGTGCATATAAATTGGTTGAAAAATCAAATATGTGTCCTTGGGTGCATGCTTAGGTCCCATGCAAGAAATGGGAATGAATTTCAAACACCAGGGCACCGTTGATTGCCGGCAAAACATTGAGATGCCTAGTTTTTAAATTCTAGCAAATCCAAAACTCGTTTGAAATTCATGAAACTTGGCATGCTTCATGGAGCGGCATCAACATGTCGTGGTAAATTTTTTGTCCCATTTGGGGTAGGTTTGGGTATATGCTTCTCACAAACCAGAGCTTCTCACAACGAGCATGATGGTTTCGGTAGGGAACGTCCCACCTTTGGGGACAAAACGATATCCATTGCCTCTTATTGCTTTCAAAAAATTTCTCGTGTCAACATAGAACAACAGGAGTGTTGTGTCATTTTTTTTATTTTCGGGGTTCGTTTGGACATTTTTATGCATTAGCTAAGTTTTCAATGCATTTATGTGCATAATTCAAATTGAACTACATGCACATGCTCCAGTGCATATAAATTGGTTGATAAATCAAATGTTTGTTCTTGGGTGCATGCTTAGGTCCCATGCAAGAAATGGGAATGAATTTCAAACACTTGGGCACCAATGATTGCCGGCAAAGCATTGAGATACTTGGTTTTTAAATTCTAGTAAATCCAAACCTCGTCCGGTGCGCAGGTTCACTGGGAAGCATGTGAGATGTTCAACGCAGGATTTGTGCATCTCTTCAACTCAAATGGTTCAGTGAAGCAGTAAAGCGGCAGAAAATAAACCAAAAAATATACGTGCTGCCACACGCCCCGTGTGCCGTGCGAGCAGGTGTGAGTTGACGAGACGCATGTGAGCAGTCCGCTGCGCAGGCAGACGGGGAGGCGTGCATGCAGGTATGTGAATTGACCGGGAGGCATGCAAGTAGATGTGTGAAATGATGCTAGGAATGGTAGATGTCTGCCGCGTAGGCTCACCGGGAGGCGAGACAACTTTTGACCGCAGCCTGCCTCGCTCCCACTCGTCCATATTAATTGCGCCTGAGCCGCCGGCCATAATAGGCGGCCGCACCCCCGGTCCATAGTGGTCACTAATGTCTGGACTCTGGAGTGTATGACGATGCCGCCGAAGCGCACCATCAAAGGGAGTGGCGACGCCGGGGCTGTTGAAGCACCCGCACAACGCGTGAAGCTGGCCACAGAGGTTTCCCTCACCACCGACGAGGTCTCGCGCGGGCAGCAGCACGACCTTGACTTCGCCGGCGCCGTCGTGCCCCCTCCCCCCAGCACCCACAAACTTATTTTCAGCTAGCACACCAAATGGGTAGTAATTCTTAATAAGAAAAGTAGCATGGTAGTGACAGATTTGGATTTGTCATTTGGGACCCACGAGGAAAAAGCCTATCCAGGGCGCTGCCAACTCGACAGCAAACATTGAGAAACCTGATTTTAAAATTACTGTAAATCCAAAACTCGCCTCAAAATCATGAAACTTGGAATGGTGTTATGACATAGCAGCAACATGTTGTGGTAAAAAATTAGTCCAATTTGGGACAAGTTTGGGTACAAACTTCTTACAAACCGGAGCTTCTCTCAAAAAGGCTCATGGTTCCGAGAGGGACCTTGTCACCTATGTGTGCAAAACGACATATGTTGTCTCTTCCCGCCTTGATTTATTTTACAGAGGGAACATGCAACTATATATAGTAGTGTCATCCTAAAAATATGAAATTGTTCACGGTTCGTTTTGCCTTTTTATACATTATTTGAGTTTCCAGGCATTTTGGAACGTACTTTCGTGTGTGCAAAGGTCATGTGTGTACTAGCCATATATGTAATTCAATGTTCAATCTGTTTATGGAATCAAGTCCTTATAAGTTATAAGTACATATGTTGTTGTTCTGTGTGCAATGACATCACACATGGACCATACTAGGCAACCCGTCGGCGATGATTTCATCAATCGCTGACAATTGTATACCAGCAAGCATTTTCCCACAACACACACGGCTTATTAGCAGCAATCGTCTGTGTTATTATCGATCTTCGCACACATTTCTGATTACAGAACTGTTTGTCGCGTATCACACACATCTTGTTATATTGAACCGTTTCTGTTCTCTTGGCTCTAAGTAAACAGTTCATCCGAGTGAACCGCATGCCGTATATCACACACACCTTCATCTGGCTGACCGTTTCTTTTGTGTTGCCTAATCACAAACAGTTCATCCGAGTGAACCGTATGTTGTATATCACACACACCTTCATCTGGCTGACCATTTCTTTTGTTCCTCATCATCACAAATAGTTCATTGAACTGGACCGTATGCCCTGCATCGCACACGCAACTAAAATCTGAACCGTGTTTGATGCATCCTCCATTGCAAATGTTTTGCACCTTTTTTGATGGTTTTTTACATCCCCGTTTGCGATTAGTGCATTGCACACAGTTTCGTGAAAGGGTCTCTGATCGTAGTGTCGCGTTAGCAGCATCCTGCAGTAGTGATGTATCACAATGATAACCCACAAGTATAGGGGATCGCAACAGTTTTCGAGGGTAGAGTATTGAACCCAAATTTATTGATTCGACACAAGGGGAGCCAAAGAATATTCTCAAGTATTAGCAGTTGAGTTGTCAATTCAACCACACTTGTAAACTTAATATCTGCAGCAAAGTATTTAGTAGCAAAGTAATATGATAGTAGTGGTAACGGTAGCAAAAGGTAACAGTAGTAAAAGTAATGTTTTTGGTATTTTGTAGTGATGATAGCAATAGCAACGGAAAAGTAAATAAGCGAAGAATAATATATGGAAAGCTCGTAGGCAATGGATCGTTGATGGAGAATTATGCCGGATGCGGTTCATCATGTAACAGTCATAACCTAGGGTGACACAGAACTAGCTCCAGTTCATTGATATAATGTAGGCATGTATTCCGAACATAGTCATACGTGCTTATGGAAAAGAACTTGCATGACATCTTTTGTCCTACCCTCCCGTGGTAGCGGGGTCCTTACAGAAACTAAGGGATATTAAGGCCTCCTTTTAATAGAGAACCGGAACAAAGCATTAACACATAGTGAATACATGAACTCCTCAAACTACGATCATCACCGATAAGTATCCCGATTATTGTCACTTCGGGGTTAACGGATCATAAAACATAATAGGTGACTATAGACTTGCAAGATAGGATCAAGAACACTCATATATTGATGAAAACATAATAGGTTCAGATCTGAAATCATGGCACTCAGGCCCTAGTGACAAGCATTAAGCATAGGAAAGTCATAGCAACATCAATCTCATAACATAGTGGATACTAGGGATCAAACCCTAACAGAACTAACTTGATTACATGATAGATCCCATCCAACCCATCACTGTCCAGCAAGCCTACGATGAAATTACTCACGCACGGTGGTGAGCATCATGAAATTGGTGATGGACGATGGTTGATGATGACGATGGCAACGGATTCCCCTCTCCGGAGCCCCTAACGGACTCCAGATCAGCCCTCCCGAGAGGTTTTAGGGCTTGGCGGTGGCTCTGTATCATAAAACGCGATGAATTCTTCTCTCTGATTTTTTTCTCCCCGAAACACAATATATGGAGTTAGAGTTGGAGTCGGAGAGGCATCAGGGGGCCCACGAGGTAGGGGCGCGCCCTAGGGGGGCAGACGCGCCCCCCACCCTTGTGGACAGGTGGTGGGCCCCCTAGACATCATCTTTTGCAGGTATTTTTCATATTTTCCAAAAAGTTGCTCCGTGAAGTTTCAGGTCATTCTGAGAACGTTTGTTTCTGCACATAAATAACACCATGGTAATTCTGCTGAAAACAGCGTTAGTCCGGGTTAGTTCCATTCAAATCATGCAAGTTAGAGTCCAAAACAAGGGCAAAAGTGTTTGGAAAAGTAGAAACGACGGAGACGTATCAACTCCCCCAAGCTTAAACCTTTGCTTGTCCTCAAGCAATTCAGTTGATGAACTGAAAGTGATAAAGAAAAACCTTTACAAACTCTGTTTGCTCTTATTGTTGTAAATATGTAAAGCCAGCATTCAAGTTTTCAACAAAGATTATAACTAACCACATTCACAATAACGCTTAGGTCTCAAGTTTACTCATATCAATAGCATAATCAACTAGCGAGAAATAATAAGAAATCTCGGATGACAACACTTTCTCAAAACAATCATAATATGATATAACAAGGTGGTATCTCGCTAGCCCTTTCTGAAACTGCAAAACATAAATGTAAAGCACCTTTAAAGATCAAGGACTGACTAGACATTGTAATTCATGGTAAAAGAGATCCAGTCAAGTCATACTCAATGTAAAATAACAGTAATGAATGCAAATGACAGCAATGCTCTCTAACTGGTGCTTTTTAATAAGAGGATGATGACTCAGCATAAAAGTAAATAGATAGGCCCTTCGCAGAGGGAAGCAGGGATTTGTAGAGGTGCCAGAGCTCGATTTTGAAATAGAGGTGAATAATATTTTGAGCGGTATACTTTCATTGTCAACATAACAACCAAGAGATGGCGATATCTTCCATGCTACACACATTATAGGAGGTTCCCAAACAGAATGGTAAAGTTTATACTCCCCCTTCCACCAACAAGCATCAATCCATGGCTTGCTCGAAACAACGAGTGCCTCCAACTAACAAGAGTCCCAGGGTGAATTTTGTTTGCAATTATTTTGATTTAGTTTGCATAAAGCATGGGACTGGGCATCCCGGTGACCAGCCATTTATCTCGTGAGTGAGGAGCGGAGTCCACTCCTCTTAAGAATGACCCGCCTAACATGGAAGATACAGACAACCCTAGTTGATACATGAGCTATTCGAGCATACAAAACAAGATATTTATTTGAAGGTTTAGAGTTTGGTACATACAAATTTACTTGGAACGGCAGGTAGATACCGTATATAGGTAGGTATAGTGGACTCATGTGGAATAAATTTGGGGTTTATTGAGTTTGGATGCACAAGCAGTATTCCCGCTTAGTACAGGTGAAGGCTAGCAAAAGACTGGGAAGCGACCAGCTAGAGAGCGACAACAGTCATGAACATGCATTAAAATTAATCAACACCAAATGCAAGCATGAGTAGGATATAATCCACCACGAACATAAATATCGTGAAGGCTATGTTGATTTTGTTTCAACTACATGCGTGAACATGCGCCAAGTCAAGTCACTTAAATCATTCAGAGGAGGATACCACCCTATCATACCACATCATAACCATTTTAATAGCATGTTGGGACGCAAGGTAAACCATTATAACTCATAGCTAATCAAGCATGGCATAAGAAACTATGATCTCTAGTTGTCATTGCAAACATGTTTATTCATAATAGGCTGAATGAGGAACGATGAACTAATCATATTTACAAAAACAAAAGAGGTCGAGTTCATACCAGCTTTTCTCATCTCAGTCAGTCCATCATATATCATCATAATTGCCTTTCACTTGCACGACCGAACGATGTGAATAATAATAATAGTGCACGTGCATTGGACTAAGCTGGAATATGCAAGCATTCAATAAACAGGAGAAGACAAGGCAATATGGGCTCTTTTGTCAGATCTACAATAATGCATATAAGAGCTACTTCAACAATTTAATTATGGTCTTCTCTTATCGACCCCCAAAGAAAAGAAAAAATAATAAAATTATTTACACGGGAGAGCTCCCAACAAGTAAAAGAAGAACAGGAAATCTTTTTGGGTTTTCTTTTTCATTACTACTACAAGCATGGAAAGTAAACTAATTAAAAGCTACAACTGATTTTTTGGTTTTTCTTAAGGTTTATCAAACACACAAGAAGAAAGCATAAAAGGGAAAATAAACTAGCATGGATGATACAATGAAAAAGTATGAGCACCGACATCTAGTAATGAGTGTGTGAACATAAATGTAATGTCGGTGGGAAATACGTACTCCCCCAAGCTTAGGCTTTTGGCCTAAGTTGGTATATGTCCACACTTGGCCTGGCAGATATCCATAATAATAGTTGGGGTTGTACTGCAATGAAGAAGAGGAAGACTCCGATTGCCACTGCTAACAATCATCTCCGGATCCCACTGGTAATTAGACTGTCGTGAAGGATCAACTTGTGGTTCCAGCTCTGGATCCATGGCTGGTGCAGGGTTCCGGTAGGCGTGAATAGCCTTTAACGGAACAAGGTACTAGCCTGCAGATAAATCAAAGAAAGAAGGAGCAGGCATGGTAATAGTCTCAGGATGATGTTTATTAAAGAACAATTGGTATTTAAGCTCTCCTTCCCTATTCTTAACAATAAAACCATGTGCCACCATACTTTTATAATCTAGATAAACACGAGGTAGCACTTTTTCTTCCTTCTCATAATGCCTAATAGGTATGTTAAAATGTGCAGCTAGGCATGAAGCATAGATGCCTCCAAAGATGGGGCCCTTGGTATGGTTCAGACTTAACCGTTTAGCAATAATGCCGCCCATACTAACAGAGTTATCACCGTATAAACCGTGGAGCAAAATAATAATATCAGGGATACTAAGGTTTCCACAGTTTCTGCGACCAATTGAACAACGACTAGCAAATAAAGCAAAATAACGTAAAACAGGAAAATGTATGCTAGTGATTCGTGCATCGGAAACCTTCCATGTTTCCCCTACAGTGATAGTATCAATAAAACCCTCCACATCATCGTGATGTGGTTCTTCTTTCTTGCCCTCAAAAGGGACTAAACAAACCCGACAAAAATCATAAAGTGACATCTCCTTATGCTCATCATATAAATAAAACTCCACCATAGGTGGTGAGCTCCTAGAATGGAAATGAAAGTTTTGCACAAAGATATTTGTGAGTAAGAGATATGTTGGGGAACGTTGTAGAAAACAAAAAAAATTCTCTACATTTCACCAAGATCTATCTATGGAGTCATCTAGCAACGAGAGGGGAGTGCATCTACATACCCTTGTAGATCGCGCGCGGAAGCGTTCAAGAGAACGGGGATGAGGGAGTCATACTCGACGTGATCCAAATCACCGGAGATCCTAGCGCCGAACGGACGGCACCTCCGCGTTCGACACACGTACGGTCAGCGTAAGGTCTCCTCCTTCTTGATCTAGCAAGGGGGAAGGAGAGGTTGATGAAGATCCAACAGCACGACGGTGTGGTGGTGGATGCAGCAGTCACCGCAGCAGGGCTTCACCGTTCTTCTGCGAGAGGGAGAGGTGTAGCAGGGGAGAGGGAGGCACCAAGACTTCAGGGTGCGGCTGCCCTCCCACCCCCCCTTTATATAGGCCCCCTAGGGGGTGCGCCGGCCCTAGGAGATGGGATCTCCTAGGGGGGCGGCGGCCAAGGGGGTGGAGTGCCCCCCAAGGCAAGTGGAGACGCCCCCTCCCCTAGGGTTCCCAACCCTAGGTGCATGGGGGGCCCAAGGGGGGCGCACCAGCCCACTATGGGCTGGTTCCCTCCCCACTTCAGCCCATGGGGCCCTCCGGGATGGGTGGCCCCACCCGGTGGACCCCCCGGACCCTTCCGGTGGTCCCGGTACAATAACGTTGACCCCCGAAACTCTCCCGATGGCCGAAACTGCACTTCCTATATATAATTCTTCACCTCCGGACCATTCCGGAACTCCTCGTGACGTCCGGGATCTCATCCGGGACTCCGAACAACTTTCAGGTTACTGCATACTCATATCTCTACAACCCTAGCGTCACCGAACATTAAGTGTGTAGACCCTACGGGTTTGGGAGACATGTAGACATGACCGAGATGACTCTCCGGTCAATAACCAACAGCGGGATCTGGATACCCATGTTGGCTCCCACATGCTCCTCGATGATCTCATCGGATGAACCACGATGTCGAGGACCTAATCAATCCCGTACTCAATTCCCTTTGTCAATCGGTACGTTACTTGCCCGAGACTTGATCATCGGTATCCCAATACCTCGTTCAGTCTCGTTACCGGCAAGTCACTTTACTCGTACCGTAATGCATGATCCCGTGATCAACCACTTGATCACATTGAGCTCATTATGATGATGCATTACCGAGTGGGCCCAGAGATACCTCTCCGTCATACGGAGTGACAAATCCCAGTCTCGATTCGTGCCAACCCAACAGACACTTTCGGAGATACCTGTAATGTACCTTTATAGTCACCCAGTTACGTTGTGATGTTTGGCACACCCAAGGCACTCCTACGGCATCCGGGAGTTGCACAATCTCATGGTCTAAGGAAATGATACTTGACATCCAAAAAAGCTACAGCAAACGAACTACACGATCTTTGTGCTATGCTTAGGTTTGGGTCTTGTCCATCACATCATTCTCCTAATGATGTGATCCCGTTATCAATGACATCCACATGTCCATAGCCAGGAAACCATGACTATCTGTTGATCAACGAGCTAGTCAACTAGAGGCTCACTAGGGACACATTGTGGTCTATGTATTCACACATGTATTACGATTTCCGGATAATACAATTATAGCATGAATAATAGACAATTATCATGAACAAGGAAATATAATAATCATTTTATTATTGCCTCTAGGGAATATTTCCAACAGTCTCCCACTTGCACTAGAGTCAATCATCTAGTTACATTGTGATGAATCGAACACCCATGGAATTCTGGTGTTGATCATGTTTTGCTCTAGGGAGAGGTTTAGTCAATGGATCTGCGACATTCAGATCCGTATGTACTTTACAAATATCTATGTCTCCATCTTGAACATTTTCATGAATGGAGTTGAAGCGGCGCTTGATGTGCCTGGTCTTCTTGTGAAACCTGGGCTCCTTGGCAAGTGCAGTAGCTCCAGTGTTGTCACAGAAGAGTTTGATCGGCCCCGACGCATTGGGTATCACTCCTAGGTTGGTGATGAACTCCTTCACCCAAATTGCTTCATGCGCTGCCTCCAAGGCTGCCATGTACTCCGCTTCACATGTAGATCCTGCCACGACGCTCTGCTTGCAGCTGCACCAGCTTACTGCTCCACCATTCAACATATACACGTATCCGGTTTGTGACTTAGAGTCATCCAGATATGTGTCGAAGCTAGTGTCGACGTAACCCTTTACGACGAGCTCTTCGTCACCTCCATAAACGAGAAACATTTCCTTAGTCCTTTTCAGGTACTTCAGGATATTCTTGACCGTTGTCCAGTGTTCCTTGCCGGGATTACTTTGGTACCTACCTACCAAACTTACGGCAAGGTTTACATCAGGTTTGGTACACAGCATGTCATACATAATAGACCCTATGGCTGATGCATAGGGGATGACACTCATCTCTTCTATATCTTCTGCCGTGGTCAGACATTGAGCTGAGCTCAATTTCACACCTTGCAACACAGGCAAGAACCCCTTCTTAGACTGATCCATATTGAACTTCTTCAATATCTTATCAAGGTATGTGCTTTGTGAAAGACCTATGAGGCGTCTTGGTCTATCTCTATAGATCTTGATGCCTAATATATAAGCAGCTTCTCCAAGGTCCTTCATTGGAAAACTCTTATTCAAGTAGGCCTTAATGCTGTCCAAAAGCTCTATATCATTTCCCATCAAAAGTATGTCATCTACATATAATATGAGAAATGCTACAGAGCTCCCACTCACTTTCTTGTAAACACAGGCTTCTCCATAAGTCTGCATAAACCCAAATGCTTTGATCATCTCATCAAAGCGAATGTTCCAACTCCGAGATGCTTGCACCAGCCCATAAATCGAGCGTTGGAGCTTGCACACCTTGTCAGCATTCTTAGGATCGACAAAACCTTCCGGCTGCATCATATACAATTCTTCCTTAAGGAAACCATTAAGGAATGCCGTTTTGACGTCCATTTTCCATATCTCATAATCATAGAATGCGGCAATTGCTAACATGATTCGGACGGACTTCAGCTTCGCTACAGGTGAGAAAGTCTCATCGTAGTCAACCCCTTGAACTTGTCGATAACCCTTAGCGACAAGCCGAGCTTTATAGATGGTCACATTACCATCCGCGTCTGTCTTCTTCTTAAAGATCCATTTATTTTCTATGGCTCGCCGATCATCGGGCAAGTCAGTCAAAGTCCATACTTCATTTTCATACATGGATCCTATCTCGGATTTCATGGCTTCCAGCCATTTGTCGGAATCCGGGCCCGCCATCGCTTCTTCATAGTTCGAAGGTTCACCGTTGTCTAACAACATGATTTCCAAGACAGGGTTGCCGTACCACTCTGGTGCGGAACGTGTCCTTGTGGACCTTCGAAGTTCAGTAGGAGCTTGATCAGAAGTATCTTGATCATCATCATTAACTTCCTCTCTAATTGGTGCAGGCACCACAGGAACATTTTCCTGAGCTGCGCTACTCTCTGCTTCAAGAGGCAGTACTTCATCAAGCTCTACTTTCCTCCCACTTACTTCTTTCGAGAGAAACTCCTTCACTAGAAAGGATCCATTCTTGGCAACAAAGATCTTGCCTTCGGATCTGAGGTAGAAGGTATACCCAATAGTTTCTTTAGGGTATCCTATGAAGACGCATTTTTCCGACTTGGGTTCGAGCTTTTCAGGTTGAAGTTTCTTGACATAAGCATCGCATCCCCAAACTTTTAGAAATGACAGCTTAGGTTTCTTCCCAAACCATAATTCATACGGTGTCGTCTCAATGGATTTCGATGGAGCCCTATTTAAAGTGAATGCGGCAGTCTCTAAAGCATAGCCCCAAGATGATAGCGGTAAATCGGTAAGAGACATCATAGATCGCACCATATCTAATAGAGTGTGATTACGACGTTCGGACACACCATTACGCTGAGGTGTTTCAGGCGGCGTGAGTTGTGAAACTATTCCGCATTTTCTTAAGTGTGTGCCAAATTCGTGACTCAAGTATTCTTCCCCATGATTTGATTGCAAGAACTTGATTTTCCTATCACGTTGATTCTCAACCTAACTCTGAAATTCCTTGAACTTTTCACAGGTCTCAGACTTGTGTTTCATTAAGTAGACATACCCATATCTACTCAAGTCATCAGTGAGGGTGAGAACATAACGATAGCCACCGCGAGCCTCAACACTCATTGGACCGCACACATCAGTATGTATGATTTCCAATAAGTTGGTTTCTCGCTCCATTGTTCCTGAGAATGGAGTCTTGGTCATTTTACCCATGAGGCATGGTTCGCACGTGTCAAATGATTCGTAATCAAGAGACTCTAAAAGTCCATCTGCATGGAGCTTCTTCATGCGTTTGACACCTATGTGACCAAGGCGGCAGTGCCACAAGTATGTGGGACTATCATTATCAACCTTACATCTTTTGGTATTCACACTATGAATATGTGTAGCATTACGCTCGAGATTCATTAAGAATAAACCATTCACCATCGGAGAATGACCATAAAACATATCTCTCATATAAATAGAACAACCATTATTCTTGGATTTAAATGAGTAGCCATCTCGTATTAAACGAGATCCTGATACAATGTTCATGCTCAAAGCTGGCACTAAATAACAATTATTGAGGCTTAAAATTAATCCCGTAGGTAAATGTAGAGGTAGCGTGCCGACGGCGATCACATCGACCTTGGAACCATTCCCGACGCGCATCGTCACCTCGTCCTTCGCCAGTCTCCGCTTATTCCGCAGCTCTTGCTTTGAGTTACAAATGTGAGCAACTGCACCGGTATCAAATACACAGGAGCTACTACGAGTACTATTAGGTACACATCAATTACATGTATATCACATATACCTTTCATGATGCCGGCCTTCTTGTCCGCTAAGTATTTGGGGCAGTTCCGCTTCCAGTGACCACTTCCCTTGCAATAAAAGCACTCAGTCTCGGGTTTGGGTCCATTCTTTGGCTTCTTCCCGGCAGCTTGCTTACCGGGCGCGGCAACTCCCTTGCCGTCCTTCTTGAAGTTCTTCTTAACCTTGCCTTTCTTGAACTTAGTGGTTTTATTCACCATCAACACTTGATGTTCCTTTTTGACTTCAACCTCTGCTGATTTCAGCATTGCAAATACTTCAGGAATGGTCTTTTCCATCCCCTGCATACTGAAGTTCATCACAAAGCTCTTGTAGCTCGGTGGAAGCGATTGAAGGATTCTGTCAATGACCGCGTCATCCGGGAGATTAACTCCCAGCTGAGTCAAGCAATTATGTAACCCAGACATAGTGAGTATGTGCTCACTGACAGAACTGTTTTCCTCCATCTTACAGCTGAAGAACTTGTCGGAGACTTCATATCTCTCGACCCGGGCATGAGCTTGAAAAACCATTTTCAGCTCTTCGAACATCTCATATGCTCCGTGTCTCTCAAAACGCTTTTGGAGCCCCGACTCTAAGCTGTAAAGCATGCCACACTGAACGAGGGAGTAATCATTGGCACGTGTCTGCCAAGCGTTCATAACGTCTTGTTCTGCAGGGAGAGCAGGTGCTTCACCTAGCGGTGCTTGTAGGACATAATCTTTCTTGGCAGCTATGAGGATGATCCTCAGGTTCGGACCCAGTCCGTATAGTTGCTGCCATCGTCTTTCAGCTTGGTTTTCTCTAGGAACGCGTTGAAGTTGAGGACAACGTTGGCCATTTGATCTACAATACATGTTGTAAAGATTTTAGACTAAGTTCATGATAATTAAGTTCATCTAATCAAATTATTCAATGAACTCCCACTCAGATAGACATCCCTCCAGTCATCTAAGTATAACATGATCCGAGTTAACTAGGCCGTGTCCGATCATCATGTGAGACGGACTAGTCAACATCGGTGAACATCTTCATGTTGATCGTATCTTCTATACGACTCATGCTCGACCTTTCGGTCTTCTGTGTTCCGAGGCCATGTCTGTACATGCTAGGCTCGTCAAGTCAACCTAAGTGTTTGCATGTGTAAATCTGTCTTACACCCGTTGTATGTGAACGTTGGAATCTATCACACCCGATCATCACATGGTGCTTCGAAATAATGAAGTGTCGCAACGGTGCACAGTTAGGGGGAACACTTTCTTGAAATTATTATGAGGGATCATCTTATTTACTACCGTCGTTCTAAGTAAACAAGATGCAAAAACATGATAAACATCACATGCAATCAAATAATAGTGACATGATATGGCCAATAACATATAGCTCATGTGATCTCCATCTTGGGGCTCCATGATCATCTTGTCACCGGCATGACACCATGATCTCCATCATCGTGTCTCCATGAAGTTGCTCGCCAACTATTACTTCTACTACTATGGCTAACACGTTTAGCAATAAAGTAAAGTAATTTACATGGCGTTTCTCAATGACACGCAGGTCATACAAAAAATAAAGACAACTCCTATGGCTCCTGTCGGTTGTCATACTCATCGACATGCAAGTCATGATTCCTATTACAAGAACATGATCTCATACATCACATATATCATTCATCATTCATCACAACTTTGGCCATATCACATCACAAAACACTTGCTGCAAAAACAAGTTAGACGTCCTCTAATTGTTGTTGCAAGTTTTACGTGGCTGCAAGAGGGTTCTAGCAAGAACGTTTTCTTACCTACGTTAAAGCCACAACGTGATTTGTCAACTTCTATTTACCCTTCATAAGGACCCTTTTCGTCGAATCCGCTCCAACTAAAGTGGGAGAGACAGACACCCGCCAGCCACCTTGTGCAACTAGTGCATGTTAGTCGGTGGAACCGGTCTCACGTAAGCGTACGTGTAAGGTTGATCCGGGCCGCTTCATCCCACAATACCGCTGAAGCAAAATAATACTAGTAGCGGCAAGAAAGTTGACAACATCTACGCCCACAACAAATTGTGTTCTACTCGTGCAAAGAGAACTACGCATAGACCTAGCTCTGATACCACTGTTGGCGAACGTTGCAAAAAACAAAAAATGTTCTCTACGTTTCACCAAGATCTATCTATGGAGTCATCTAGCAACGATAGGGGAGTGCATCTACATACCCTTGTAGATCGCGCGCGGAAGTGTTCAAGAGAACAGGGATGAGGGAGTCGTTCTCGGTGTGATCCAAATCACCGGAGATCCTAGCGCCGAACGGACGGCACCTCCGCGTTCAACACACGTATGGTCAGCGTAACGTCTCCTCCTTCTTGATCCAGCAAGGGGGAAGGAGAGGTTGATGAAGATCCAGCAGCACGATGGCGTGGTGGTGGATGCAGCAGTCACCGCAGCAGGGCTTCGCCGTTCTTTTGCGAGAGGGAGAGGTGTAGCAGGGGAGAGGGAGGCGCCAAGACTTCAGGGTGCGGCTGCCCTCCCTCCCCCCCCCCCTTTATATAGACCCCCTAGGGGGTGCGCCAGCCCTAGGAGATGGGATCTCCTAGGGGGGCGGCGGCCAAGGGGGTGGAGTGCCCCCCAAGGCAAGTGGAGGCGCCCCCTCCCCTAGGGTTCCCAACCCTAGGCGCATGGGGGGCCCAAGGGGGGCGCACCAGCCCACTATGGGCTGGTTCCCTCCCCACTTCAGCCCATGGGGCCCTCCGGGATGGGTGGCCCCACCCGGTGGACCTCGGGGACCCTTCCGGTGGCCCCGGTACAATACTATTGACCCCCGAAACTCTCCCGATGGTCGAAACTGCACTTCCTATATATAATTCTTCACCTCCGGACCATTGCGGAACTCCTCGTGACGTCCGGGATCTCATCCGGGACTCCGAACAACTTTCAGGTTACTGCATACTCATATCTCTACAACCCTAGCGTCACCAAACCTTAAGTGTGTAGACCCTACGGGTTTGGGAGACATGTAGACATGACCGAGATGACTCTCCGGTCAATAACCAACAGCGGGATCTGGTTACCCATGTTGGCTCCCACATGCTCCTCGATGATCTCATCAGATGAACCACGATGTCAAGGACCTAATCAATCCCGTACTCAATTCCCTTTGTCAATCGGTACGTTACTTGCCCGAGACTTGATCGTCGGTATCCCAATACCTCGTTCAGTCTCGTTACCGGCAAGTCACTTTACTCGTACCGTAATGCATGATCCCGTGATCAACCACTTGATCACATTGAGCTCATTATGATGATGCATTACCGAGTGGGCCCAAAGATACCTCTCCGTCATACGGAGTGACAAATCCCAGTCTCGATTCATGCCAACCCAACAGACACTTTCGGAGATACCTGTAATGTACCTTTATAGTCACCCAGTTACGTTGTGACGTTTGGCACACCCAAGGCACTCCTGCGCCATCCGGGAGTTGCACAATCTCAAGGTCTAAGGAAATGATACTTGACATCCAGAAAAGCTACAGCAAACGAACTACACGATCTTTGTGCTATGCTTAGGTTTGGGTCTTGTCCATCACATCATTCTCCTAATGATGTGATCCCGTTATCAATGACATCCCCATGTCCATAGCCAGGAAACCATGACTATCTATTGATCAACGAGCTAGTCAACTAGAGGCTCACTAGGGACACATTATGGTCTATGTATTCACACATGTATTACGATTTCCGGATAATACAATTATAGCATGAATAATAGACAATTATCATGAACAAGGAAATATAATAATCATTTTATTATTGCCTCTAGGGCATATTTCCAACAAGATACTGATCGCATTGGTCGTGGAGGAAAGCGGTGAGGCCTGCATTCTTAGCCAATTCATGCAAATCTTCATAAATCCCGGCTGCTCTCAAGAAATCATCGGAAGGCCATTCACATGCCCGAACCTCCGCGGTGCGAGGAAGATTATACTTAGGCTTCGGTGCTGTGAGGGCATATTTATCCCTAAGGTGTTTTGGTGATTGATGACAATGCGTTTGCGTCTAATCGTGTGCCTTGAGTATTCCAGACGTTTCATCGCTAGGCACAAGACGGCTTGGTGCCCCTCGAAGACTGTTGAAGACAGTGTCTTTTCTACGTTTCTTTTTGGTGGATTTGAGTCGTAGGAAAGTCGTACTATTAAGAGGGGGTCCGCGTTGGAAAGGTTTGGGTGGAATCATCACATACACGTTTCTTCCTAGTCTCCTACTTTCCCTTAGACCTTGGAGCATCCTCCGTTGTTTTCTCTTCACCCTGTTCTGGCTGCTATGTTGGCTTGCGGTAGTACTGCTCCTAGGTGAGCGGTAGTACCGTAGGCACCAACGGTAGTACTGTGCTGTGGTGCGGTAGTACCACGGGTGCCCACGGTAGTACCGCTCCTCTGGAGCCGCACCCTCGCGGTAGTAGGGGCGGATGAAGTTTTTTACATCCGCGCTACCATGGTAGTACCGCAACCCTTCTGCGGTAGTACCGTGCTCAGCTGCCAGGCGGTAGTACCGCCTCTCCACGGTAGTACTGTGTCGGGTTTTTGCTTCTTCCGTTTACCAGCGGAAGTAGGCACGGATGTATCCTTATCCACGCTCTTCCCAGGCTAGGGGTTTCCTGCCTCGCGGTAGTACTGCAAGGGGGAGCGGTAGTACCGCGCCACGGCAGTACCGCCCTCAGCACTTGTGCTACAGGTCTGCCCTAGCTGCTGCGGGTGTTGTGGTAGTACCGCGGGCCTGCACGGTAGTACCGCGTGGCCTTGCGGTAGTATCTCTTGGCAGCAAGCGGAAGTACCGCGTGGACCTGCGGTAGTATCGCTGGTCTGGAGCGGTAGTACCGATGGTCGCGGGTTGGTTGGTGGATAACGGTTGGATCTTTGTCCTAAGCTATAAAGGGGATGTATTCTTCCTCGAGTTGACTATCTCTTCCAACCCTAAGCTCCGTTGTTCCTATAAGCTCCATTTTCGCCCGATCTCACTCCCTAGCTAATCAAACTTGTTGATTTGCTCGGGAGTAGTTGAGAAGGCCCCGATCTACACTTCCACCAAGAGAAATTTGATTCCCCCACTAATCCCTTGCGGATCTTGTTACTCTTGGGTGTTTGAGCATCCTAGACGGTTGAGGTCACCGCGGAGCCATAGTCCATTGTGGTGAAGCTTCGTGGTGCCGTTGGGAGCCTCCAATTGAGTTGTGGAGATTGCCCCAACCTTGTTTGTAAAGGTTCGGTCGCCACCTCCAAGGGCACCAATAGTGGAATCACGGCATCTCGCATTGTGTGAGGGTGTGAGGAGAATACGGTGGCCCTAGTGGCTTCTTGGGGAGCATTGTGCCTCCACACCGCTCCAATGGAGACGTACTTCCCCTCAAAGGGAAGGAACTTCGGTAACACATCCTCGTCTCCACCGGCTCCACTCTTGGTTATCTCGTGCCTTTACTTGTGCAAGCTTATTTGTGCTATATCCCTTGCTTGCTTGTGTTCCTATCTTTGTTGCATCATATAGGTTGCCCACCTAGTTGCATATCTAGAAAACCTACTTTGATGCAAAGTTTAAATTGTTAAAGAAAAGCTAAAAATTATTAGTTGCCTATTCACCCCCCCCCTCTAGTCAACCATATCGATCCTTTCAATTGGTATTAGAGCCTCGTCTCTTTAATAAGGACTTTACCGTCCGAAGAGTATGGTTGATACCGTAGACGGTGTGGAGGAACACTCCGGTGTGAATCCGATCTCGTCTATGGGCTATGGGGGAACCTCGGTCTCTCGTGAGGAGTTCAATGTGGCCTTGGAGACATTGAAAACCTCCATGATGACCGAGGTTGAAAGCATGTTTACTAAATTCCTTGAAGGGCTTAAACTATCCACCGCACCGTTGAAAGTGGGTAATCCCACCGACAAGGTGACGGATGCTACCTCCGATAAGGGGGAAGTTAGTAGTGAAAAGGCTCCTTCTTCTAGTGGTAAGAATGGCACCGACATCTTTGCTCATGTGGAAACACCACTTGTTTATGGTGGACCGGTTCCTTCCACTCATTTGAATCATGCCGGTCCTCCCCCTAAGATTGTGAAAAATGAGGACTTTGATTCTTGGGTTTACCGCTTTAAACGTCATTTAAATCATGTGAACACTAATCTTTGGAGAATCATTAAAGAAGGTTTCTATCCGCATGATCCAGCAACTTCACTCGTCAAGAAGCCGCGGATAATCAATTCAATGAGAATGCTCTCTTCGTCATTCAAGATGCAATTCCACCCGAAGATCTACCTCATCTTCGGCCCTTCGCCTTGGCCAAATACACATGGCTTTGTGTTGTCTCACTCTACCGGGGAAGCGCAAGCATTCAACGCTCCAACTATGAAGTGGTGCAAGATGAGGCTGATGAGTTTGCAATGAAACGAGATGAAGAACCTCGTGAGCTTTATCGGAGAGTAACCAAACTTGCGGTCTCACTCCGAGATCACGGGAGAAAGGACACGGATGACAATTGGATCAAGCGCAAATTCCTCAAGGAAATGATGCCCTACAACAAGGCCATGTCCTCCGTCATTCGTCAAAGTCCAGACTTCCACACTTTGACCTCAAGCGAAGTGTTGGATGAGTTTGTGGCCATGAACATTTTGGATAAGACCGCCGACAATGCGGTGCTTCGTTCTCAAAGGGCAAAGAAGCCCAACCTTGCATTGAAGGCCAAGCTCTGTGTTGAAGAAGAAGAAGAGGAAGAAGAGGAGAGCAACCCCGAAGATACAAAGTATACATATCATGAACACATGGCACTTGCTTCAAGGCAATTTTGGAGCAAGAAAAACTCAAGGACAAACTTTAACAAAAACAACTCAAGTGGCACGAAGAGCAAGCAACGTGTAAGGACTTGCTACAATTGTGGCAATGTGAGTCATTTTGTTGCGGAGTGCCCGTATGAGAAGAGGGAAGACAATGGTGGCAAGCTCATCTGAAAGGACAAGGCCAAGTCATTCCCCAACAAGAGCAACTTCACCAAAAAGACTCCTCCCAAGGCATTGGTGGTACAAGAAGAGTACAATGAGGATGATGACGATGATGAAGATGGTGAGTCGGCTGCCATGGCCTCAGTTGCCATTGCGATGACTCCACGGGTGTCTCTCTTCGACTCACCCAATGAGAGCATCACCACCAAGTGCCTCATGGCTAAAGCCACCAACAAGGTAACCCCCAACATCAAAACTACCATCATTAATCATCCTTCTTCGACGTATAGCATCGATGAACATGAGGGAGCTAATGTGGAGGCGAATGAGTTTGAGGCCTTTATGGGCAAACTTAAGGGTAAATCCAAGAAGCACTTTGTTGCTCTCTTGGAACAAGTTGGTGAAGCCAATGACATGATCGAGGCTCACGAAGATACCATCACTAAGATGGAAGGGCATAGTTGTGACTATGCCAATGAGATTTTGGATCTTTCCAATGCTCTTGAGGAAGAGCGTGGTCTTCATTTGGCTCTTGAGGAGTCACACAACGTTCATCATGCTAAGTTAAAGAAAGATTATGATCATGTTCTCATTGTTTCTCATGTGCTAAACTCCGAGAAGGCCGAACTTGAGGTTGATCTTGCTAGACTCGAAGAGGAGTTTGATCTACTTGACAAGGCTCACAAGGTCTTGAAGGGTGCTCATGCTAGCCTCAAAGAGTCTCATGATCAACTTCAAGTAAAGCTAACCAAGGAAAAGGCCACTTTTCCTCGTATGATGTTAATTGAGAATGCAAATTCTACTAACCCATGTTGTGAGAATGGGCATCTTGTTGATGAGAACGCTAAGCTAAAGGTGCAACTGGATAAAGGTCTTGCGTCTCGCATACAAGGCGAGAAGAACCTCAACGACCTCTTGACCAACCAAAAAGGAGTTGTGGCCAAGGAAGGGATTGGGTACATGCCCAAGTCCAAGAACAAGAAGAAGAATGACAAGGCCAAACGACCACCTCCTCTCATGCAAACATTTGTGAAGGATGGAGAAAGTGCTTCCAAGGAGAAGAAGAACAATGCGAAGGGTGGCGGTGTCAAAAAGGGCAATGCCACCCCTGCCATCAAAGCCGGTGACTTTAATCCTTCTTATGTGTTATGTCGTGCTAGGATGGGCATGTCTATGCCAAATTTGTTGGTTCTCCTCATGAGTACATTGAATGGTCTATTTGGGTTCCAAAGACCCTTGTTACTAACATCAAAGGACCCATTACAAAATGGGTACCTAAAACCAAGCATTGATCTCTTGTAGGTGTTTGCTTCCGGTGGGGGATCATGGTTGCTCGATAGCGGAGCTACAAATCATATGACCGGAAGAAAGGACTTGGTGGTGGACGTGCACAAGATTCCATCTATGCCCACCAATGTCGAGTGGGGTGACACCTCATCTTCTAAGGTATTGGGACTTGGCAAGGTAGTCATCTCTCATGATCTCACGATCGAGAAGGTCATGCTTGTTGAGTCCCTTGCATACAATTTACTTTCCGTTCGCCACTTTCTTTGATATTGATACCGTGGCCCTCTTGTGGAGCAAGACTCTTAAAGTAGCCTTTGTTGGGCATGTCGAGAACGGTCTATATGTGATTAACTTCTCGGAGCGACCCACTAAGACCGCGACATGCCTAATGGCTAAAGTTGATGTGGGATGGCTTTGGCATCACCGTTTAGCCCATGTCAATATGAGATCTTTGCAAAGTCTTCTCAAGGGGGACCATGTCCGTGGACTAACGAATGTTAGTTTTGCTAAAGATCGTGCTTGCAGTGCTTGTATCGAAGGAAAGCTACATGAGAAGGCTCACCCTCCCACGACTATCATTTACTCAAAGAGGCCTTTGGAGCTCCTTCAGTTGGATCTATTTGGGCCTCCATCCTTCGATAGTCTTGGGGGTAGGAAATATTGCTTGGTGATTGGTGATTGTGGATGACTACTCAAGATACACTTGGGTGTATTTCTTCAAGAGGAAGAGCGAGACCCAACAACCGTCATTGACTTTGCAAATGAAGCACAAATGTCACACAATGCAAATATCTTGACAATAAGAAGTGACAACGGCACCGAGTCAAGAACTACACCTTGGATGAGTTCTAGTGATGGGGATCAAGCATCAATATTCCGCACCTTACACCCCTCAACAAAACGGTGTTGCAGAGAAGAGGAACTGGACGTTGATGAATGCGGCAAGGACCATGATGGCGGAGTTCAAGTCGCCACACAACTTTTGGGCCGAAGCCATCAACACCGCGTGTCATGCATCCAATCGGCTCTACTCCGCAAGGGCTTGAACAAGGACTCCATATGAGATACTCCACCGTAAACAAGCCCAACCTCAAGTACTTTCGGGTGTTCGGGTGTAAGTGTTTCATTCTCAAGAAAGTTTCGGTTGTCTAATTTGAGGCTAGAGCTTATGAGGCATATTTGTTGCTTATGCTACAAACTCTCATGCTTACTGTCGGTGTCAAAACCGGCGGATCTCGGGTAGGGGGCCCCGAACTGTGCGTCTAGGCCGGATGGTAACAGGAGGCAGGGAACACGATGTTTTACCCAGGTTCGGGCCCTCTTGATGGAGGTAAAACCCTACATCCTGCTTGATTAATATTGATGATATGGGTAGTACAAGAGTAGATCTACCACGAGATCAAGGAGGCTAAACCGCTAAACCCTAGAAGCTAGCCTACGGTATGATTGTTGTATATGGAGTTGATTGCCTACGGACTACAACCCTCTGGTTTATATAGACACCGGATAGGGTTAGGGTTACATAAAGTCAGTTATAATGGCAGGAGATCTTGAATATCCGCATCGCCAAGCTTGCCTTCCACGCCAAGGAAAGTCCCATCCGGACACGGGACAAAGTCTTCAATCTTGTATCTTCATAGTCCAGGAGTCTGGCTGAAGGTATAGTCCGGCTACCCGAACACCCCCTAATCCAGGACTCCCTCAGTAGCCCCTGAACCAGGCTTCAATGACGACGAGTCCGGCGCGCAAATTGTCTTCGGCATTGCAAGGCGGGTTCCTCCTCCAAGTCCTTCATAGAAGATTGTAAACACCAAGAGTAGTGTCCGGCTCTGCAAAATAAGCTTCCACATATTGCCATAGAGAGAATAATATTAACACAAATCAAATCTGCTGACGTATTCCGCAGTGCGTCATCACACTACAGCCAAGTCCTTCACTCGAATCGTTTTCACTTTTCCACCTCAGCGTGTTTTGCGAGGCGGTTTCCTTGGCACGTCTTGTCAAAGCAGAGATCGTGTGCCCCCCTTTTACGGGATTCTCATTAATACGGACGTGGTTAACCCAATCATGCCCGTTAGCATGTTTTCTCGATTAAAGGCGAGTCCCAAATGGTTACGGGGAGGGCTCCTGGTTTCAACCTCTTATAAAGAGACCAGGGCCTTACTCCTTTTCTCCAATCCCAAAACAAGTTCGCCTGTCGCCTCGAGTTCCAACACCCTAGGCTCCAGATTCCGGGCGCCTCAGACCTTCGACAATGTCCGGTTCTGACCTTCAAGGCTGATGGATGCCCTCGTCCGTCACGGAGGAGGACGTGCTAAAGTTGAGAGAGGCTAAGTTTTTGACCGCCGAAATTTCGCACAGGTTGCCTGCTCAAAGGCAGGCTATCCCCAGTCCCCAGCCCGGTGAGAGCGTAGTGTTCGTGTCTCACTTCCTTCGGGGGTTAGGCTTCCCGATGGACCCCTTTGTGAGGGGACTGCTGTTTTATTACGGGCTGGAATTCCACAACTTAGCTCCGGAGTCCATCCTCCATATCTCCTCGTTTATCGTTGTATGTGAATCGTTCCTCCGTGTTACCCCTCACTTCGGATTATGGCTCAAGACTTTCAAAGTGGAGCCGAAGATGATCAAGGGACGGCACACAGAGTGCGGAGGTGCTGTTATAAGCAAAAATGCTGATGCTCCATGGCCTGAGGGCTCTTTTCAAGAGGAGCTAGGCTTGTGGCAACGAGAGTGGTTTTATATCACCGCTTCCTGGAGCACCAAGTGGGTGGCGGTTCCTGCCTTTCGCTCGGGTCCCCCACCACGGCTAGCGTCATGGGTTAACAGAGGGTTAGATTTGGGTTTGCGCCCCTGTTACAGGGCCGAATTAAGGATCTCTTGGAAGGAGACCTCAGCTTGGTCAAGGTGACGCAGGTCATGCTGATTCGCCGAATATTGCCCGGCAAACGTCGCCCCCTTCGCCTGTGGGAGTTTAATCCAGAGGGGCCGCGAGCTCTCCAGAACTTTATGGGCGCAACGCCCGCGGAGATGTATAGACTTTTCTTCGGGTCACAAGAGATGTGTCCGGATTTAAACGAGGACGCAGGCCTAAGCTGCAATCGCCCGGATACTCAAGTAAGCAACCTTATGCCCGGACCTTCTATCTGTATAATTGTCATAAACTTGCCCCTAAAAGAGCCGTCCTTTTAAACAGGAGTGGATAGCGAAGGCAAAGCTGATCAGGTGTCCGGCTCCCCTTCCTGAAACCAGGCCGGATCCTGTGCTGGTCAGGATGCTGGAGATAATGCCTTTGGAGGGGGAGGACAAGGAAGCTATGGCCTCCTCAAAGGAGGCTTCTCCGAAGGGAGGAACCGACAATTCCTCTCCTAAGGGGAAGAAGAGAGCCGCCTCTGACGACCCGGAAACCATGACCTCGAAACGGGGGAGAAAATCCTCGTCAGAGGGTCCGACGCCGAGGAGTTCCTCGGCCGGACTACGCCCTCAAGGGGATTAGCCCTCCAGCGAGCCGTAAGTGGAGAAAAGATTTTCCTTTTGAGGGATGAGGGAAGTCCTTGATTTATATCTGAGAAGATTAACCAAACCTTTATCTTGTAGCTCGGACCTCAGCCCTTCTCAGCAGAGCTCGTCTTCGGGGGATCTCCTTCCGGAGATGATGGAGAGCGGGACGCCTCCCCCTACCATGCCGCCTAGCGAGGCAGGCAACCCTGAGGTGTTGTCGCGGAGGGTTTCTCCAAATCCGGCAGGGGCGGAAGGTGGCTATGCGGCCCCCCGAGGTTCTCCGCGTCCGGCCTTCGAAAGAGGTCATGGGACGAGCCCGGCACCGTCTGGTGCTCGGCCGAAGGAGCTAAAGATTCTGCTGGGGCGGGCTTCTATCTCAGAGGAGCACCGCGCATTGATGGGCACGGTGATTGAAAGGATTTCATCCGTAGAGAGAGGATTGTATGAGGCCGTCAAAAGTTTACTGACGGGTTTCGAGGTACATTAGATAATGTATACTTTTGTCAGTTGCGCATGAGTAAGATGCGCCCTGTATAGATAGTAGCCCCTGAGACTCTGCGCGTCGTCAAGAAATGACGGCACACGGAGGATCATAATCCTAGGTCTAAGATGTCGCCTATGAATGTAGGCGGCAGGGTGTCCGAAATCGAGCCGAACTGACGATTTTGCCGAACTAAAGCGGTAACTGGACATGGCAGATGCCGAGATCACGCTTGTCAATAAGCGGCTTGATGAGGCTCAAGGTATGTAATTCCTCGGGCGGCATCAGGTAAGAACAGTTTTATGCCTGTGTCTTACGATGTGTGTGCTTGACGCAGATGGTGCGGCCGCCGTGGAGAGTCTTAGGGCAGAACTTGCCCGAGCTAAAGAACAAGCCAGCGAAAGTAATGCGGCCACCAGGAAAGCCCTTGAAGAGCTGAGAGCTGAACAGGCTACTCATTGCCGAAGCAAGGAAGAGATGGCCGAGATGGCCGAAAAGTTAAAAAGCGCTACAGACCGTTGCAGACTTCTTGAAAAAGAAGACCAGGCGAAACAGACGGACTTAGAGAAGGTCGTTGCCAATGCCAAGGACGCGAGCACTGCGATGAGAGCTGCAAAGGAGGAGCTGCGTCAGGCCGAACAGATTGCGGCTGGAAAGCCCTTTATGCTGCGAAGGAAATTTTGTGATCCGAAGTTTGCTCCGTTGGACCGGATGTGGAGTGTGGAGGATACCTATCTGGACTTGGCAGCGAGTGCTGCTAATGCGACCGAACACTTTCGAGATCAGAAAGATCGCGAAGTGGAAAAGCTTTTCTGGTCGCAGTTTCACAATACAGAGTGTCCACTAGCAGTGGATGATCGTTTGGCTCAATGGGCCGAACTGAATAGGTTGTCTGGACTCGCCATGAAGTACGTCATGGGTCACCTGTGGCCGGGGAGATCGGAGCCGAAGAGTTATTTCAGCTTGGTGCAGCAATTCCTTGACGCGGTGCCGCGTATAAATGCAATGAAGAGGTCAGCATGCATAGAGGGCGCTAGGATGGCTCTTGCCCGTGTTAAGACATACTAGGCAGAGATGGAGACCACCGTTGTTGCGTCCCGAGATTCGGACAAAAGCCGAGTACCCTCCGAGCACTATTTTCAGGAAGTTCTTGAAGGTACTCGTGTAATAGAGACGCAGTGCCCGAAAGATGTTATGTTATGATAGCATATGTAATTATAAAGTAATGTTTTGATAAACTGTAGTGGCCTTTTTTATACTTGTGCCTCCAAGTATTGGGAACACCTCCTGTGCGGCCGTTTTAAGATATACATATATATATATAGAATCTGAAAGATGGCAGTCGTTGGCTTCAGCCCCCACGCACATAGTGCGGGGGTGCTTGCAGAAGACGCATTTTCACACTTAACCCAACGTCTTGGTCCTACAAAGGAGGTGATAGCGCAGCAGGCCAGGCAACCGGACTATAATGCTTTAACACTTTCACTTAGCCATAGGAGTTTGACATTGTCAAGTGCCTCCAAATACGGTCAGCGAGGATGGGATACGGACGATAAACCCTACGCTATAAACATGGCCAAGTGAGAGCATCACCCAATGAGAGCATCCCCTTTTATGGTGTCTCTCTTTGACTCACCCAATGAGAGCATCACCGCCAAGTGCCTCATGGCTAAAGCCACCAACAAGGTAACCCCCAACATCAAAACTACCATCATTAATCATCCTTCTTCGACGTATAGCATTGATGAACATGAGGGAGCTAATGTGGAGGCGAATGAGTTTGAGGCCTTTATGGGCAAAATTAAGGGTAAATCCAAGAAGCACTTTGTTGATCTCTTGGAACAAGTTGGTGAAGCCAATGACATGATCGAGGCTCACGAAGATACCATCACTAACATGGAAGGGCATAGTCGTGACTATGCCGAAGAGATTTCGGATCTTTCCAATGCTCTTGAGGAAGAGCGTGGTCTTCGTTTGGCTCTTGAGGAGTCACACAACGTTGATCATGCTAAGTTAAATAAAGATTATGATCATGTTCTCATTGTTTCTCATGTGCTAAACTCCGAGAAGGCCAAACTTGAGGTTGATCTTGCTAGACTCAAAGAGGAGTTTGATATACTTGACAAGGCTCACAAGGTCTTGAAGGGTGCTCATGCTAGCCTCAAAGAGTCTCATGATCAACTTCAAGTAAAGCTAACCAAGGAAAAGGTCACTTTTCCTCATATGATGTTAATTGAGAATGCAAATTCTACTAACCCATGTTGTGAGCATGTGCATCTTGTTGAGGAGAACGCTAAGCTAAAGGTGCAACTGGAGAAAGGTCTTGCGTCTTGCATACAAGGCGAGAAGAACCTCAACGATCTCTTGACCAACCAAAAAGGAGTTGTGGCCAAGGAAGGGATTGGGTACGTGCCCAAGTCCAAGAACAAGAAGAAGAATGACAAGGCCAAATGACCTCCTCCTCTCATGCAAACATTTGTGAAGGAGGGAGAAAGTGCTTCCAAGGAGAAGAAGAACAATGCGAAGGATAGCGGTGTCAAAAAGGGCAATGCCACCCCTTCCATCAAAGCCGGTGACTTTAATCCTTCTTATGTGTTATGTCGTGCTAGTGATGGGCATGTCTATGCCAAATTTGTTGGTTCTCCTCATGAGTACATTGAATGGTCTATTTGGGTTCCAAAGACCCTTGTTACTAACATCAAAGGACCCATTAGAAAATGGGTACCTAAAACCAAGCATTGATCTCTTGTAGGTGTTTGCTTCCGGTGGGGGATCATGGTTGCTCGATAGCGGAGCTACAAATCATATGACCGGAAGCAAGGACTTGGTGGTGGACGTGCACAAGATTCCATCTATGCCCACCAATGTCGAGTGGGGTGACGCCTCATCTTCTAAGGTATTGGGACTTGGCAAGGTAGTCATCTCTCATGATCTCACGATCAAGAAGGTCATACTTGTTGAGTCCTTTGCATACAATTTACTTTCCCTTCGTTAACTTGCAATCATGGGATTTGCCACTTTCTTTGATATTGATATCGTGGCCCACTTGTGGAGCAAGACTCTTAAAGTAGCCTTTGTTGGGCATGTCAAGAACGGTCTATATGTGATTAACTTCTCGGAGCGACCCACTAAGACCGCGACATGCCTAATGGCTAAAGTTGATGTGGGATGGCTTTGGCATCACCGTTTAGCCCATGTCAATATGAGATCTTTGCAAAGTCTTCTCAAGGGGGACCATGTCCGTGGACTAACGAATGTTAGTTTTGCTAAAGATCGTGCTTGCAGTGCTTGTATCGAAGGAAAGCTACATGAGAAGGCTCACTCTCCCACGACTATCATTTACTCAAAGAGGCCTTTGGAGCTCCTTCACTTGGATCTCTTTGGGCCTCCATCCTTCGATAGTCTTGGGGGTAGGAAGTATTGCTTGGTGATTGTTGATGACTACTCAAGATACACTTGGGTGTATTTCTTCAAGAGGAAGAGCGAGACCCAACAAACCGTCATTGACTTTGCAAATGAAGCACAACGTCAACACAATGCAAAGATCTTGATAATAAGAAGTGACAATGGCACCGAGTTCAAGAACTACACCTTGGATGAGTTTCTTAGTGATGAGGGGATCAAGCATCAATAATTCCGCACCTTACACCCCTCAACAAAACGGTGTTGCGGAGAGGAAGAACCAGACATTGATGGATGCGGCAAGGACCATGATGGCGGAGTTCAAGTCTCCATACAACTTTTGGGCCGAAGCCATCAACACCGCGTGTCATGCATCCAATCGGCTCTACCTCCGTAAGGGCTTGAATAAGACTCCATATGAGATACTCACTGGTAACAAGCCCAACCTCAAGTACTTTCGGGTGTTCGGGTGTAAGTGTTTCATTCTCAAGAAAGGTGTTCGGTTCTCTAAATTTGAGGCTAGAGCTTATGAGGGCATATTTGTTGGTTATGCTACAAACTCTCATGCTTACCGTGTCCTCAATAAATCCACGGGACTTATTGAGGAGACGTGTAACGTGGAGTTTGATGAGAATAATGGCTCCCAAGTGGAGCAAAGTGGCACTTGTGATGTAGGTGATGAAATTCCTCCTCAACCCATAAGAAGAATGGGAGTTGGTTTTATCCTACCCATTGAGGAACCCCTTGTGGCCGAAGGAGAAGGACAATGCTTCACTCAAGTGGAGCCATCACCAACCCATGGCCCACATGCTTCCGAAGAACACAGTGAAGGCCCTCATCCTCAAGAACAAGACCAAGGGCAAGATCACGCTCTAGACAGTGTTGACACACCAAGTGATGCCCAAGGTCAAGTTCTCTCCTCCGAGCAAGTTCAAGAACAATAACAAGCTCAAGACGACTCTCAAGATGATCAAGTGACCACTCCTCGTCTCACCCCCGAGGAGGAATTGGAGCATCGTGCTGCCAAGGTTGCTTCCAAGCTCTCCACCAAGGATCATATCATGATGAATGTGCTTGGAAGCTTAAGAAAGGGGGTAAGCACTCGTAGACAATTAGCAAACTATTGTGAACATCACGCGTTTGTCTCTTGTGTCGAACCCCACAAGGTCTATGAGGCGCTCGAAGATCCGGATTGGCTCAATGCCATGCATGAAGAACTCAACAACTTCGAGCGCAACAAAGTGTGGAGATTGGTGCCAAGACCGACGGGAAACCACAATGTCATTGGAACCAAGTGGATATTTAAGAACAAGCAAGATGCCCATGGGATTATCATTCGCAACAAGGCTCGCTTGGTAGCACAAGGCTACTCCCAAGTCGAGGGTATCGACTATGGTGAAACCTTTGCTCCAGTTGCTCGTCTTGAATCCATTTGCATGTTGATTGCATATGCTTCTCATCATAACTTTAAGTTGCAACAAATGGATGTGAAGAGAGATTTTCTTAATGGTCCTATTAATGAATTGGTTTATGTCAAGCAACCCCCCGGGTTCGAGGATCCCTACTTTCCCGATCATGTGTATCAACTCGATAAGGCACTCTATGGCCTTAAACAAGCCCCACGTGCGTGGTATGACCACATTACCGAGTTGTTACAAGACCATGGTTTTGAAGTTGGGCTAATCGACCACACTCTTTTTACTAAGAAGGTTAAAGGGGAGTTGTTTGTATGCCAATTATATGTTGATGATATTATCTTTGGTTCCCCTAACAAAGCTTTCAATGAGGAATTTGCCGCTCTCATGACCTCAAAGTTCGACATGTCTTCCATGGGAGAGTTGAAGTTCTTTCTAGGGTTTGAAGTGAAGCAAAGAAGAGAAGGAACCTTCATCAACCAAGCCAAATACACTCAAGACATGCTCAAGAGATTCAAGATAAGTGATGTCAAGCCGGCTTCCACTCCAATGCCCACCAAGTGCCAACTTGACATAGATCCCAATGGTAAAGCGGTGGATCAAAAGGTATATCGCTCCATGATAGGCTCCTTGCTTTACCTTTGTGCATCTAGACCGGATATCATGTTGAGTGTGGGAATTTGTGCACGGTTTCAAGCCGCACCTAAGGAAATTCACTATGTGGCGGTCAAACGAATCTTCCGATATTTGGCTCATACCCCAAACTTTGGCTTATGGTACCCAAGAGGAGCAAACTTCAAGCTTGTAGGGTATTCAGATTCTGATTGGGCGGGAGACAAAGTGGATAGGAAGTCCACTTACGGAAGGTGCCAATTCCTTGGTTGCTCTTTGGTAAGTTGGTCTTCCAAAAAGCAAAGTTGTGTGTCTCTCTCGTCCACCGAAGCGGAGTATGTAGCGGTCGGTAGTTGTTGTGCACAACTCTTATGGATGTGGCAAACTTTAAAGGATTACGGTGTCATTTGTGACAAAGTGCCTCTTTGGTGTGACAATGAAAGTGCCATCAAGATTTCTCTCAACCCGGTGCAACACTTCAAGATGAAGCATATTGAGATTCGGTATCACCTCATCCGGGATCACATTAGGCGAGGGCAGATCGAGCTCAACTACGTCAACACTCATGATAACCTTGCAGATATTTTCACAAAGCCGTTGGATGAAGCAAGATTTCGCGAGTTAAGGCATGAGCTAAATATCATTGATTCGAGCAATGGTGCTTGAACCCTTGCACACCCCACCATACTCAACTTGTTGTCTTGTTTAGACGTAGGCATGGACATAGGAGGAGTGTTGTTCTCTCAATGAACTCTCCCTCCCCCCCATTATGCATAAATTGATCAAGTCTTTCACATTAGCCATGTTTGATGGTACTTGTGCTTCAAAGACGAGTTTTGGTCATGGGCCCAAGGATAATTCTTCACGGTGCCATACCAATTGACTCAAACATAGGTGGCTCCAGCCACCGCCCTCTCTTTGGAGAGGTGGTGTCTCGTGGTTGTTTCATGTTGTCGTTTGCCTTTCTGCCTTCGTGTGTCGCGTGGTCTTGTGGTGTCGTGTTGCCTTGAAGTTTTCGTGTAAAGACCTCTTTTTCGTGTGCTTGAAACATGCAACTTCTTGAGCCCAGGGTACTACCGCGGCTTGCCACGGTACTACCGCGTTGAGAGGGCACGGTACTACCGTCCTGGAGAGCGGTACTACCGCTCAAGTGCGGTACTTCCGCCGAGTGGTACTACCGCGATGATGCACGGTACTACCGCGCCGTCGAGTGGGCGTGGGGGTTATGACTCGGGCAGGGGAGTTCCAACTCCCCATACCCATTCACTTGTCTCTCTCCCCACGTCTCTCTCTCTCTCGCTCAAGAACGGCGCCGGAGATCCTCGCCGGATGTCCATCTCCCGCCACTCTCCTCGGATTCCGACCAGTGGGATCGTTCCCCACCACTTCCTCTTGCCATGGAACAAGGTTTTTCCCCAAATCCCTCTCTTTCTTGGTTGTTCTTTCGCTTCTAGGTTTTTGGGGAGATGCATGTTGTTCTTGAGATTTTAGACCAAATCTGTGCACGAGTAGGATGTAGGAGAGTCGTGTTGTGTAGGCATTATACTTGATATGTTGTCATGTGATAGATTTGATCAACCGTAGTACCGCGGTGGTTTCGCGGGCTTTCTCAGATTTGAACTTGTTCGGATCTGACGCGGTGCGGTACTACCGTGTCTCGTGTGCGGTACTACCGCTCTTGTGAACTACCGCCCGTCAGGTGCGGTACTACCGCGCTAGCTGTGGCACTAAGATCCTACTACCACTCCCAGACTCGGTACTACCGTGACCTCACACGGTACTACCGCGACTAGGAGCGGTACTAAAATCTTAGTATCGCAGCACTTGGCAGTTCTACCGTTGGGGTCAAATCTCTCTCATGGCAATTATCATGTGTGCTTCCTACATGTTTCTTTTGCTTTGTTGTGGTCTTTGCGTTGATCCTTCTTGCTTGTCGTGTGTGTTTTGCGCTTTGTGTCTCAGGTGGTGGCTCTCGCCGTTCCAATCCCAGTCGTGACACTGGCTCCAAGCGACTGCGCAATCCTCAAGATGAAGCACCAGAGGGCTCCAGTGCCCCCAAGTGCAATGTCAAGACCACTGCCAGCAAGCAAAAGGAACCTGCTAAGGGCATGGATGAGATTCCCCTCAATGAGTATGTCGAACCCCGGAAGATCAACCCGTATGTGAATCCTCATGCTGTCCTTAGAGGCACTGAGTTGTTTTGGACCAAGCAGCAGGCTCTCATTTATCTGGATGTGATCAAGAACAAGCAGAATACCTTCGTGGATGTCAAGTGGATAGACATGAATCCCATGAGGAAGGACAAGTTTCGTGACTATTTTGGAGAAGCTCTGGACTTGGTGGAGCAGTTTGCTATTGAGCCTGTGATCTCCTTTCACCTTGACTATGACCCTGAGCTTATCTGTCAGTTCTTTGCCTCAGTTCACTTTCACCCCGGGGATGAGCGGAGGATGACCTGGATGACCAACGGTCGTCAGCTGTCTGCTACATGGAAGGAGTCCATGGATCTGCTCCACATTCCTGATGACGGGCTTCACACACCCGTTGGTGTTCGCCCCCACGCCAACTCTGAGTCTGCTAACAAGAACTTGCTCCACCCGTAATATGTTGAGAAGGTGCTTCCCAGTGGCAAGTCGACTTGGGTGGTGAACTCTTTTCAGGATATCATGCATCGCATCTTCCGCAACACTATGTTCCCTTGCATTGGCGAAAAGGACAAGGTTCATTCCTATCTGGTGGACATGTTGCTCTTGTGCGTGGAGGCACGTTCGTCCCAGACTCAGCCACTTGATGTCTCACACATCATGTGGTGTGAGCTTCGGTTTGCGGTGTACACCCGTAAGGTACCTATCTATGGACCATACATGTTTCTGCTGCTCTCCTCGACTTGGGAGAAGATGTACCCTGGTGATGAGTTCCTTGCTCCAGACTGGATTCGGCATGAGTCCATCAGTCTCCGCGTCAAGCCCAACTAGGCCAACACTACTACCCGTGATGAGGCGTCTGCTGCTAGGAGCTCTGTTGGTGAGGAGGAGGCTGGTGCAGAGAATGTTGCTGAGGACCGTGCTGCTAGGTCTTTGTCGGATTTCGGGTTTCGGCAGACCCTTGAGGTTCGAACACTGGGGTGCGCGCGGAGATTTCACCTTCTACCTACCTGCACCCCTTTGCCTCACTAAGATCTAAGCTATGGAAAGAACAGTACAAGAGACACAGGGTTTATACTGGTTCGGGCCACCGTTGTGGTGTAATACCCTACTCTAGTGTGTGGTGTGGTGGATTGCCTCTTGGGCTGATGATGATGAGCAATACAAGGAAGAACAACCTCGCGAGGGTCTGTTCTTGGTTGGGGCGACGAACTGCTAGGAGGAGTTCAGTCACCCTTCTCTCTCTCTCTCTCTTCTCCGATTTCCCCCCCTGCTACCCTGGGGGTGGCTAGTCCTATTTATAGGCAAAGGCCCTAGGCCTCTTCCCAAATATTGAGCGGGAAGGGCGCCAACAATTGGCCATTTTGAAGGGGGACATCTGGTACACTTATCCTGACTAAAGTTGGTCCTCGCCTGCCAAAGGCTCTGGTGGTGACGATGGCTTGGGCTCCACAATGACTTCCTTCCTGCCGTTGGGCTGGTCTTGGTCTCATTGCACCGAAACGGGTGCCTTTGCTTGATGCTCTCGCCTGTGCTTGCTCCCTTTGCACCAAAGAGGAAAGGAGGACACTGCGCGGGCTGACGCCCGCCTGGCACCCTTGGTCGTCATGGCTTGCGTCACGGGCACATCGTGAGGTACCCCGCCTTGATCTCTTCGCCTCCTTGCGAGAAAGCCTGAAGAGGCCGTGCCTGAGGAAGCTCTGTGTCGTCCACCCCGCGAGGCTTGACCCCTCGCGAGGGTCTTGGGTCTGTGTTGATGAAGATGGGCCGTGCTGGGCCCCTCCTCGAGCCACGCCGCAGGCCGCAGGCAGGCAAGTCTGGGGACCCCCGTTCCCAGAACGCCGACAGTAGCCCCCGGGCCCAAGGCGCGCCCGGACTTGGCCATGCAGGGAGGCGAAAGGGCAAGTGCGAAGCGCCGCGGGCCCTAACAGCCTGCGGCCTTGGGCGCCGCATGGCGGTTGATTGGACGTTGGCGTCTCCACTTCCCCATGGCGCCTCGGCAACTGCACGGATTGGACAAGTCCCTGCATGCAAAGCGGGTCATGATTACCTGCGATCATGGGGGCCGACGGTTGGCCCTCGCCGGTTATAAGTACGGATCGGCGCGCGCCCTTCCAGTTCATTCCCCCTTGCTCCTCCTTCTTCATCATGGCCCCGTCGAGGAGGTTCTCGGCCGCAGAGAAGGGGAAGGCTCGCCAGGTTGAGCCTGCCTCTCCCCCGCCCAAGCATGGCCGAGGGCGCCCTCGCAAACATCCTGTGGCCACCACGGCAGCTCCCCGCGGCCGTGCAGACGATTTCCAGCATGGTGACGGGCGGACTGCTGCGGCCGGGGGGCGCTTCGGTCGTGCATCCCCCTAGGCCGTGCTTTCGCGCTGTAGAGGTGCTGCCGGAGTTTGTTGTGTGGTCGGCGGAGCCGACTAGCACCCGGCTTCAACTTCCTCGCTTCCTCCTCGGCGAGCTCCCGGCCGGCGCCCCGGGCGGCCTCTGGCTTCAGGCAGACGGCTGCTGCAGCCGGGCCTCATGGGCTTCACTGGAGGTCTCCGCAGCCGGGAGCCTGGCCTTGACCTGCGGTTGGCAGACGTTTGCCCGCGCGCGTGGCCTGAGCCGTCGGTGCACCTTGCACTTCAAGTTTGACGGCGATGCCACCCTCTACGTGAGGGTGTTTGGGGAAGATGGTCGCCGCGCAGGGTGCTGCCCTGAGGACGACGACCACGGCCGGGAACCCATCCCCGGAGATGATGGAGAGGACAGCACTCGCGTGATTGGCGGCGCTCAGGGTTCCCCAAGCTTCACCGGTTCTTCTTCAGGCGGCGACTCTTCTAGCGATGGCCGTGGTCAGCCTCCACGCCGTCGTACCTGCTTGGGAGGTGATAGCGTGTCTGCCCGCCGTCGCGCTTCGGTGAAGCACGAGAGGGAGTCTGCCTGAGCCCCGGAGGCAGCTCGAGCCTTCCCTGCAGGCCGGTGTGAGGCGAGCTGCCCCTGATTTGTTCTTTCTTTTCCTTTTTCCTGCGTAAAAAGACAGTAGCGTGGAGCCCCGCAGGGGCGTGTTTGGGTTATTGCTGTTAATCATCGCTTTGCTTCCATTATCGTGCCTTCCAGCTACGTGCCCGCGCGTGGATAGTTCCCGGCCCCAGTCGTGGGGGGGCGACCGGCCCAGGCCCTGTGTTCGTGTCGCGGTGCCCATGGGGCACGGACTGGAGGGGTGCTCCTGTAATGGACCCAGGTCGCGAAACCTTTGAACAACTTGGACAGGAACACTCGCGAGGGCACTCGGCTGCCCCCCTCGCGAGGCCTTGCATAAGAGAAATCGAGGCAGGAGAGTGAAAAAGTCAAAGAACCACGAGCCAAAGACGGCAACAGCTTCAATAAAACTTCGAATGAGAATGAACAAGCCAACTGCGGAAAGCAAATGAAAAAGCCGCGTCCGGCACCTAATCTAGTCTTCGACGTCTTCTCACCAGCGCGGAGCTAAGTGCTGCCACTGGGCGTGGGAGGGAGCCCCAGGGCCTGAGGCCGGTGCTCCTGAGACTCCGGGGCGTGTACAGCCCCAACTCATTATTACGTGAGAGTGTCACGGGCGGCGAGCTTCACAGCCGTTGGCCTTCTTCACAGGCTCCGGGCCTTTCTTGGGGGAAGCAGGCTTCACGGGCGTTTGCCCTCTTCACAGGCTCTGGGCCCTTTCCAAAACGCGACAGCTTCATAGGCATTCGCCTTCTTCACAGGCTCTGGGCCTTTTCCAAAACGCGACAGCTTCATAGGCATTCGCCTACTTCACAGGCTCTGGGCCTTTTCCAAAACGCGACAGCTTCACAGGCATTCGCCTTCTTCACAGGCTCTGGGCCTTTTCCAAAATGTGACAGCTTCACAGGCATTCGCCTTCTTCACAGGCTCTGGGCCTTTTCCAAAACGCGACAGCTTCACAGGCATTCGCCTTCTTCACAGGCTCTGGGCCTTTTTAGGGGTAGAACCTCCGGAGGTGCTGGATGTTCCATGCGATCTGGACCGGCACCCCCTCCTGAGTCTCCAAGCGCGCGGAGCCGGGCCTGGAAACATGAACAACCTTGAACGGGCCCTCCCACATGGGAGAGAGCTTGTGCAGTCCCTCCCTGGAGAGAACCCGCTTGAGCACGAGGTCTCCTACCTCGAGAGTTCTGGGGCAGATTTGCGTGTTTGCGAGTCGTGTGTCGTGCTTGGTGTGTTTGCTTTGTCATTCGAACCTCATTTGCCTTTGTTTGGTTTGTGCCTTCGAGACTTACCCTACATATGGTGTAAGACATATGCTCTCTATTCTATCTTAGTTAACTTATGGTTGTGCTATCTTGTCTAGTGTTAGCCTTTCTATTGCTACATATGCCTTGTCTCTATAATATAGGGGGAGCATTGATCCTAGTATGTGTGCCATGCAGTCCAAAGCACCCATCTAGTTGGCACACATCTAGGGGGAGCCCGTCTATATTCTAGAGAGGAGGGGTTTGCTTTTGCTTAATATTATTTCCCTTGTGCAAATCCTGTATTGTCATCAATCCACAAAAAAGGGGGAGATTGTAAGGGCATATTTATCCCTAAGGTGTTTTGGTGATTGATGACAATGCGTTTGCGTTTAATCGTGTGCCTTGAGTATTCCAGACGTTTCATCGCTAGGCACAAGACGGCTTGGTGCCCCTCGAAGACTGTTGAAGACGGTGTCTTTTCAATGTTTCTTTTTGGTGGATTTGAGTCGTAGGAAAGCCGTACTATTAAGAGGGGGTCCGCGTCGGAAAGGTTTGGGTGGAATCATCACGTACACGTTTCTTCCTAGTCTCCTCCTTTCCCTTGCACCTTGGAGCATCATCCGTTGTTTTCTCTTCACCCTGTTCTGGCTGCTCTATTGGCTTGCGGTAGTACTGCTCCCAGGTGAGCGGTAGTACCGTAGGCACCAGCGGTAGTACCGTGCTATGGCGCGGTAGTACCGTGGGTCCCCACGGTACTACCGCTCCTCTGGAGCCGCACTTCCGTGGCCCCCGGGCCAAGTACCGCTCCCTCGCGGTAGTAGGGGCGGATGAAATTTTTTACATCCGCGCTACCACGGTAGTACCGCAACCCTTCCGCGGTAGTACCGTGCTTAGCTGCCAGGCGGTAGTACCGCCTCTCTACGGTAGTACTGTGTCGGGTTTTTGCTTCTTCCGTTTACCAGCGGAAGTAGGCATGGATGTATCCTTATCCGTGCTCTTCCCAGGCTAGGGGTTTCGTGCCTCGCGGTAGTACCGCAAGGGGGAGCGGTAGTACCACGCCACGGCAGTACCGCCCTCAGCACTTGTGCTACAGGTCTGCCCTAGCTGTTGCGGGTGCTGCAGTACTACCGTGGGCCTGCACGGTAGTACCGCGTGGCCTTGCGGTAGTACCGCTTGGCAGCAAGCGGAAGTACCGCGTGGACCTGCGGTAGTACCGCTGGTCTGGAGCGGTAGTACTGATGGTCGCGGGCTGGTTGGTGGATAACAGTTGGATCTTTGTCCTAAGCTATAAAAGGGGTGTCTTCTTCCTCAAGTTGACTATCTCTTCCAACCCTAAGCTCCATTGTTGCTCTAAGCTCCATTTTCGCCCGATCTCACTCCCTAGCCAATCAAACTTGTTGATTTGCTCGGGAGTGTTCAGAAGGCCCCGATCTACACTTCCACCAAGAGAAATTTGCTTCCCCCACTAATCCCTTGCGGATCTTCTTACTCTTGTGTGTTTGAGCATCCTAGACGGTTGAGGTCACCGCGGAGCCATAGTCCATTGTGGTGAAGCTTCGTGGTGTCGTTGGGAGCCTCCAATTGAGTTGTGGAGATTGCCCCAACCTTGTTTGTAAAGGTTCGGTCGCCGCCTCCAAGGGCACCAATAGTGGAATCACGGCATCTCGCATTGTGTGAGGGCATGAGGAGAATACGGTGGCCCTAGTGGCTTCTTGGGGAGCATTGTGCCTCCACACCGCTCCAACGGAGACGTAATTCCCCTCAAAGGGAAGGAACTTCGGTAACACATCCTTGTCTCCACCGGCTCCACTCTTGGTTATGTCGTGCCTTTACTTGTGCAAGCTTATTTGTGCTATATCCCTTGCTTGCTTGTGTTCCTATCTTTGTTGCATCATATAGGTTGCCCACCTAGTTGCATATATAGACAACCTACTTTGATGCAAAGTTTAAATTGTTAAACAAAAGCTAAAAATTGTTAGTTGCCTATTCACCCCCCCCCCCTCTAGTCAACCATATCGATCCTTTCAGGTGCCTTTTCCTTCGAGCTTTGGCTCGATGAGCCCCTCAAAAGTCTCCTCATCATTTTCTGAAAAATTCTGAAATTTTTAGTAGCTTCAAAATAAAAGTAAACCAAACTCAATAATATTGATAGCAATTACTCCTACAAGTGCCTAGAGCCTATATCATGCATCAAAACTACTTGGAACCATATAAATTTGACATGCAAGCTCAAGACCGGGTCACCTAAGCAGCAAAAATTTGCAATGAACAAAGCACTAGAACAAAAACTAATTGGACCAATGGAGAAGTCACATACCAAGGAACAATCCCCCCAAGCAGTTTTGTGAGAGGTGCTTTGAGCAAGGAGATCAAAAATGGCAGCAAGATGAGCTAGAACTCGTGCTTGAGCTGGACATTCGTGTTTGTGGGAGAAAGGAGTGTGTGGGTGCAGGAATAAATGGAGGAGGGCCACCGTGGGCCCATGAGGCAGGGGGCACGCCTAGGGGGGTAGGCCATGCCCTCCACCCTCGTGGGCAGGTGGTTGACCCCCCCCCTGCTGTGTTCTCAGTGCCAAATATTCTCAAATATTCTGGAAAAAATCATATTTAAATTTCAGGGCATTTGGAGAACTTTTATTTTGGGGGTATTTTTATATTGCATGGATAATCAGATAACAGACAAAAAATATTTATTTTATTTTATTTAATATAAATAACAGAAAGTAAAAGTGGGGTACACAAGGTTGTGCCTTCTAATTTCATCCATCTCATGATCATCAAAAGGAATCCACTAACAAGGTTGATCAGTTAACGAACTCATTGCGAATAACATGGAACCGGAGAAATCTCGAATAACACTATGTTACCTCAACGGGGATATGCACATCCCCAATAATAATAATATCATATTTCTTTTTGACAGTAGGAAGAGGAAATTCAAAACCTCCAAATATAATCGATGGAATTTTTCCAATAGAATTGATACTGTGAACTTGAGGTTGTTTCCTCGGAAAGTGTACGTATGCTCATTGCCATTAACATGAAAAGTGGCATTGCCTTTAGTGCAATCAATAACAGCCCCTGCAGTATTCAAAAAGGGTCTTCCAAGAATAATGGACATACTATCGTCCTCGGGAATATCAAGAATAACAAAGTCCGTTAAAATAGTAACGTTTGCAACTACAACAGGCACATCCTCACAAATACCGACAGGTATTGCAGTTGATTTATCAGCCATTTGCAAAGATATTTCAGTAGGTGTCAACTTATTCAAATCAAGTCTACGAAGAGAGAGGCATAACACTAACACCGGCTCCAAGATCACATAAAGCATTTTTAACATAGTTTCTTTTAATAGAGCATGGTATAGTGGGTACACCTGGATCTCCAAGTTTCTTTGGTATTCCACCCTTAAAAGTGTAATTAGCAAGCATGGTGGAAATTTCAGCTTCCGGTATCTTTCTTTTATTTGTAACAATATCTTTCATATACTTAGTGTAAGGATTCATTTTAAGCATATCAGTTAATCGCATACACAAAAAGATAGGTCTAATCATTTCAGCAAAGCGCTCAAAATCCTCATCATCCTTTTTCTTGGATGGTTTGGGAGGAAAAGGCATGGGTTTATGAACCCATGGTTCTCTTTCTTTGCCATGTTTCCTAGCAACAAAGTCTTTCTTATCATAACGTTGATTATTTGATTGTGGGTTATCAAGATCAACAGCAGGTTCAATTTCTATATCATTATCATTACTAGGTTGAGCATCATCATGAACATTATTATTAGCATTATAACTAGTTTCAGGTTCATTACCAAATTGTGTTTCAGCATCAGAAATAGAAATGTCATTTGGATTCTCAGGTGTTTCAGTAATAGGTTCACTAGAAGCATGCAAAGTCCTATCATTTTTCTTTTTCTTCCCTTTAGAAGGACTAGGTGCATCTATATTATTTCTCTGAGAATCTTGCTCAATTCTCTTAGGGTGGCCTTCAGGATACAAAGGTTCCTGAGTCATTCTACCTGTTCTAGTTGCCACTCTAACAGCATTATCATTATCTTTACTATTCAATTCATTGAGCAAATCATTTTGAGCTTCAAGTACTTGTTCTACTTGAGTGGTAACCATGAAAGCATGTTTACTAATAAGTTTAAGTTCACCTTTGACATTAGCCATATAATCACCCAAGTGTTCTAGCATATTTGAATTGTATTTCAATTGTCTACCAAAATAGGCATTAAAGTCTTCTTGCTTAGCCATAAATTTATCAAACTCATCTAAACATGGGCTAGCAAATTTAGTAAATGGGATTTCACCTTTATCATATCTATAGAGAGAATTTACCTTTACTACCTGTGTCGGGTTATCAAGACCATGAGTTTCTTCAATATGTAAGGGATTAAGATCATATGTTTCTTCAACAGGCGGTAAATTAAGACTGTGTATTTCTTCAATAGGATGTAAATTCTTAACATCTTCAGCTTTAATACCTTTTTCTTTCATAGATTTCTTTGCCTCTTGCATATCTTCGGGACTGAGAAATAGAATACCCCTCTTCTTCGGAGTTGGTTTAGGAATAGGCTCAGGAATTGGCTCCGGAGGTGTCCAATTATTTTCATTTGTCAACATATTATTCAATAGAATTTCAGCTTCATCCGGCATTCTTTCCCTGGAAACAGAACCAGCACAACTATCCAGGTAATCTCTGGAGGCATCGGTTAGTCCATTATAAAAGATATCAAGTATTTCATTTTTCTTAAGAGGATGATCAGGCAAAGCATTAAGTAATTGGACAAGCCTCCCCCAAGCTTGTGGGAGACTTTCTTCTTCAATTTGCACAAAATTATATATATCCCTTAAAGCAGCTTGTTTCTTATGAGCAGGGAAATATTTAGCAGAGAAGTAATAAATCATATCCTAGGGACTACGCACACAACCAGGATCAAGAGAATTAAACCATATCTTAGCATCACCCTTTAATGAGAACGGAAATATTTAAAGGATGTAAAAGTAACGAGTTCTCTCATCATTAGTGAACAGGGTAGCTATATCATTTAATTTAGTAAGATGTGCCACAACAGTTTCAGATTCATAGCCATGAAAAGGATCGGATTCAACCAAAGTAATTATATCAGGATCAACAGAGAATTCATAATCCTTATCGGTAACACAAATAGGTGAAGTAGCAAAAGCAGGGTCAGGTTTCATTCTAGCATTTAGAGATTGCTTGTTCCATTTAGGTAATAACCTCTTTAGTTTGTTTCTATCTTTGCAAGCTAAAATAGCTAAAGAAGCTTCTTGTTCATCAAGAAATTTACCAAGTGGCACAGTAGTATCAAGCATAGAAGTAGTTTCATCATAAGTATCATGCATAGCAGAAGTGGCATCATCAATAACATGCGACATATCAGAACGAATAGCAGAAGCAGGTATAGGTGTCGCAAGCTTACTCAAAACAGAAGGTCAATCAAGTGCAGAGCCAGATGGCAGTTCCTTACCACCCCTCGTAGTTGAGGGATAAATCTTGGTTCTTAGATCTTTCAAGTTCTTCATAATGATAAGCAGATATATATCCCAAGTGACTCAAAGAATAGAGCTATGCTCCCCGGCAACGGCGCCAGAAAATGGTCTTGATAACCCACAAGTGTAGGGGATTGCAACAGTTTTCGAGGGTAGAGTATTCAACCCAAATTTATTGATTCGACACAAGGGGAGCCAAAGAATATTCTCAAGTATTAGCAGCTGAGTTGTCAATTCAACACACCTAGAAACTTAATATCTACAGCAAAGTATTTAGTAGCAAAGTAATATGATAGTAGTGGTAACGGTAGCAAAAGGTAACAGTAGTAAAAGTAATGTTTTTGGTATTTTGTAGTGATGATAGCAATAGCAATAGAAAAGTAAATAAGCGAAGAACAATATATGGAAAGCTCGTAGGCAATGGATCGGTGATGGAGAATTAAGCCGGATGCGGTTCACCATGTAACAGTCATAACCTAGGGTGACACAGAACTAGCTCCAGTTCGTTGATATAATGTAGGCATGTATTCCGAACATAGTCATACGTGCTTATGGAAAAGAACTTGCATGACATCTTTTGTCCTACCCTCTCGTGGCAGCGGGGTCCTTACGGAAACTAAGGGATATTAAGGCCTCCTTTTAATAGAGAACCGAAACAAAGCATTAACACATAGTGAATACATGAACTCCTCAAACTACGGTCATCACCGGTAAGTATCCCGATTATTGTCACTTCGGGGTTAACGGATCATAACACATAATAGGTGACTATAGACTTGCAAGATAGGATCAAGAACACTCATATATTGATGAAAACATAATAGGTTCATATCTGAAATCATGGCACTCGGGCCCTAGTGACAAGCATTAAGCATAGCAAAGTCATAGCAACATCAATCTCAGAACATAGTGGATACTAGGGATCAAACCCTAACAAAACTAACTCGATTACATGATAGATCCCATCCAACCCATCACCGTCCAGCAAGACTACGATGGAATTACTCACGCACGGCGGTGAGCATCATGAAATTGGTGATGGAGGATGGTTGATGATGACGATGGCGACGGATTTCCCTCTCTGGAGCCCCTAACAGACTCCAGATCTGCCCTCCCGAGAGGTTTTTGGGCTTGGCGGCTGAGGGAGTCCTGGATTAGGGGGTCTCCGGATAGCCGGACTATATCCTCCAGTTTATATAGACACCGGAGACCCCCTAATCCAGGACTCCCTCAGTAGCCCCTGAACCAGGCTTCAATGACGATGAGTCCGGCGTGCAGTGTTGTCTTCGGCATTGCAAGGCGGGTTCCTCCTCCGAACACATCACAGAAGAATTTGAATACAAGGATAGTGTCCGACCCTGCAAAATAAGTTCCACATACCACCGTAGAGAGAATAATATTTCCACAAATCTTAATCTGCTGACACGTTTTGGCTACATGACATCATGCCATGGCTCGGTGATTATTCGAACCATTTTCTTCAACCAGCTCCACACATAACGCGAGGCGGTTTCTTGACACGTCTTGTCAAAGTAGAGATCGTGTTCCCCTAATTACAGGATTCTCATCAATACGGTCGTGGGTAACCCAACCGTGTCTAGCACTCCTAGATTATAGACAAGTCCCAAACGGCTACAGAGAGGACGCTTGATATTCACCCTGTTTATAAAGGGACAAGGCTTTTACTTTTTCCCTCCCGTGCTCAATCGAATCCTTCCCCTGCCTCGAGTTCTAACACCCAAAGCCCAGGTTAGGTGCTTCAGACCTTCAATCATGTCCGGATCTAGCCTTCAGGGCCAGCGGATGCCCTCCTCCGTTACGGAAGAGGATATCAAGAAGTTGAGGGAGGCCAGATACCTGACCGCCGAGGTTTCACATCGGCTGCCTGCCCGAGGGCAGGTCGTCCCTACTCCTGAACCCAACGAGAATGTTGTGTTCATCTCCCACTTCCTCCGAGGTCTAGGCCTCACTCTGGATCCCTTCGTTAGGGGTTTGATGTTCTATTACGGGCTAGATATCCACGATCTAGCCCCGGACTCCTTTCTCCACATCTCAGCATTTATTGTCATATATGAGGCCTTTCTCCGCATTACCCCTCACTTCGGCCTGTGGCTCAAGACCTTCGACGTGAAGCCGAAGATGGTTGAGGGGCAGCATGCAGCGTGCGGAGGCGCATTAATAAGCAAGATCGATGGAGCTTCATGGCCAAAGGGTTCCTTTCCAAAGGTGTTCGGATTATGGCAACGGGAGTGGTTTTACATCACAGCTCCCAGAAGTGCCAAGTGGGTGGCTGCCCCTACTTTCCGCTCGGGCCCTCCACCACAACTGATGTCATGGATTAGCAGAGGGCTAAGCTGGGGTCCAGCCAAGGATGTGCCTATACTGCAGAGCCGCATTCAAGATCTCTTTGAAGGAGATTTCAATCTGGTTACGGTGGTGCAAGTCATGCTGGTTCGTCGAGTCCAGCCTTGCAAATGCCGGCCCCTCCGCATGTGGGAGTTCAACCCAGAAGGGCCGCACACTATTCAGAATTTCCTCGGCCTGACGCATGAGGAGATGTACAAATCATTCTTCGGACCCCAAATAGAGTGTCCGGATACTACCGAGGACGTGGGCCTGAGCAGCAACCGTACCGCCGACCACGTAAGTAATCCTTTAGCCGAACACACCGTCTTTCATTTACCATGACGTCATTCTGAGAAATCGCTCTTTGACCAGGACTGGCTAACAAGGGCGAAGATGATTCGGTGTTCGGCCCCCGTTCCTGAGGGTTTGGAGAATACGGTACTGGAAAAGATGCTCGAGCTAGCACCTTGCCCGGAGCCCTCAAAGGAAGATAAAGGGGGGAATAATGAGGTCAAAAGCGGGCCCCCATCGCTACCAATTCCAACCGAGGGAATGAGCGCCTCTGTGAAGGAGCATAACCAAGGGGAAGAATCTGACCTTCTCTCACACCGGGGAAGGAAGAGGACTACCTCTGAAGATCCGTAAACCAAGGTTTCCAAACGGGAGAAGAAATCTCCACCAAAGGGTCTTGCTTTGGAGGGTGCTCTTGCCGCACAAAGTTCGCGCGGGGATCTGCCCTCTAACGAGCTATAAGTAATCAAAAAAGCACTTTAATAGTGAAGATATACTACCTTACCTCTGAGGAAAATAACTGAAGCATTTATCTTGCAGTTCAGATCTTAGCCCTTCTCAGCAGAGCTCGTTTTCGGGGGATCTTCTTCCGGAGATGATGGAGAGCGAAACGCCTCCCCGGGACTCCCCCGCTCAAGAGGCGGGCGACCTTGAAGTGTCGTCACGGAGGGCCTCTCCGGATCCAGTGAGGCCAGAAGATAATCCTATAGTCACCCGAAGTCCCCAGCGTCCGGCTCTTGAAGAGAGCAAACAAAAGAGTCTGGCACCGTCTGGTATGCGGTCGGACGTACTGAGGGAGCTGTTGGAGCAAGCGGCCATCTCAGAAGAACACCGTATGTTGATGGGTACGGCGATGGAAAGAATTTCGTCTACCGAAAGCGGATTGCATGAATCTTTTATGAGTCTACTAACGGGCTTTGAGGTACGTGAAATGATATACTTTTTGATAGTACCGCACATTTTTAGGTGTGCCCTATGTAGATAATAGCCCCTGAGACTCTGGTTGTCGTCGAGAATGGCAGCGAACAGAGGATCGTAGTCCCAAGTAATAACCAAACCGCCTTTATGTGCAGGTGGTGGAAGCTCCGGTGGCTAGCCGAACTAATGAGTTTGCCGAACTAAAGCGGCAACTGGATGCGGCAGATGCCAACATCGAGCTTGTTAACAAGCGGCTTGACGAGGCACAGGGTGAGTAATGTTTTCTGGTGAATGTCACATAGTAAGAACAGCATGATGCCAGTATCTTTAATATATTGTGACCATAGATGGAGCTGCCACCGTGGAGACCCTTTGGGCGGAACTTGCCCGAGCCAAAGAACAAGCAAGGAGTAGTAATGCGGCTGCTTTGAAGGCGGCCGAAGAGTTGAGAGCCGAGAAGGCCGCGCATTGTGAGAGCAAAGAGAAAATGGCCAAGATGGTTGTAAAGTTAAATGACACTGCCGACCGCTGCCAGCTCCTTGAAGAAGAGAACCGAGCGAAGGCGACGGACCTTGAAAAGGCCGCGGTGGCGACCAAAGACACCCGCTCTGCTATGAGGGCAAAGAAGGAAGAGTTGCGTGAAGCCGGGGATATTGCGGCTGGGAAGGCCTTTTTGATGCGGAGGAAGTTCGGACATCCGCGGTATGCCCCTATGGATCGGCTGTGGAGTTCGGCGGACGCATATCTGGACTTGGCGGCGAGCGCTGTCGATGCGGCCGTATACTTCCGAGATCAAACAGATCGTGAAGTGGACAAGCTATTCTGGTCGCAGTTTAACGTTCCAGAGCGTCCTCTTCCACTAACTGATCAACTTGCCGAATGGGCCGAACTCAATAGATTGTCCGGACTCGCCATGTGGTCCGTCGTAGATCATCTGTGGCCGGCAAAGCCGAAGCCGAACAGCTATTTCAGCTTAGTGCAGTAGTTCCTTGGTGCGGTGCCGCGCATCAATGCGATGAAGAGGTCGGCGTGCATAGAAGGCTCGCGGATGGCCCTTGCCCGTGTCAAAGCATACTTGGCGGAGATGGATGCTACCACTGTTGTGGCGCAAGATTCGGCCATAGGCCGAGTGGCTGCCGAGCACTATTTTGAAGAAGTTCTTGAGGGTGCTCGTTTGATAGAGGCCTAGTGCTCGAAGAATATTATGTTTGATTGACATGTATTCCCATTGTAAAAACAATGTTTATCAAATTTATTAAGGCTGTATTTATACTTTTGCCTGAAAGTAATATGATGCCTCCTGTGCGGCCGTTTATGTATATATGTATATAACCTGAAAGATTGCAGTCGTCGGCTTCAGCCCCCACGCATATAATGCGGGGGTGTTCACAGAAGACGCGTGTTCACACTTAATCCAACGTCTTGGTCCTAATAAGGAGGTGGTAGCGCAGCGAACGAGGCAACCGGACTATAATGCTTTAACACTTTCACTTAGCCATACGAGTTTGACGGTGGGGCTACTATATAGCCACTGGTGGCTCCGCACTCTCCCGAATTCGGGGTGCGTACATGCCTGGCCAGGAAACGGCCCTTCGTTAAAGCGGAGGAATTCTAACATTCCGATGGGTCATCGAGTGGTTGACCAGTCTCACGCTATATCATGATAGTCAGTTTTCGGCTTTCTCCACTGAGGTGCTCGTCCAGATGAACCGGGGCACAATCGCAGTGGTTCTCCTCGTGCCGCCTTAGCCGATAGAGCGGAACGTAAGGCAGCAAAACACAAGAGCCGGGCAAACCCAACATTTGACCAAAGACATGATTCGGAGCTGATGCATATAAGGCCAAACTCGCGACGCCAAAGACTCCCTAAGGTATTCGGTCCTTATGGTATAAACCGGGCCTAAACAGTGCCCTTTGTAAGAAGCCCCTGGTGTCCACGTACGTGCGTTATTCTGATGTGGCCACATGCCAAGACGGCAGCATCCTTCTCAATTGTACTGAGAATTCGAGGGATGTGTATCAACAAGAGATAGTAAAAAAGGTTGATGCAGGGTCTTAATCTAAAAAGAATCCTTGGAACGGGTCCCTGCTGCACGTCTGCGCCTGTGTCTCCGTTGTGCCGTATCCTGGACGGGTGTAGCACAATGGTCATCTGTAAAAGAGAGGAACTTAGGTGAAAAGTTGTCATGCAAAAAGGTAGGTTATATTAAAGAAACCATGTACAATTCAATATGAGTAAAAATTGCCACTTGTCTGCGCGCGTTGAGCCCCTTGTATTTGTAATAGGGGTGTGGCCATCAAACATGTATGAATTACATATAGCTGCGTCGGACTCGTCTAACCGTGTCCATAGTCTTGACGACCTATCGAATGCTTTAGTTGGTGATGCCGTTTTAGTGTGCGGCTGCCAAGGCGGCCGCACTCTCTTTGGCGCGCAGGGATCGCTCAATATTTCCATTTACTGTAATGATGCCACGTGAACTGGGCATCTTAAGCGTGAGGGAAGCGTAATGCGGTATTGCATTAAAGCGAGCGAAAGCTTCGCGTCCAAGTAGTGCTTGATAGCCACTTTGGAACGGAGCAATGTGGAAGGTTAAATTTTCGCTACGGAAGTTATTGGGGAAGCTGAATATAACCTCTAGTAGCAGGGAGCCCATGCAATGAGCCCCTGGGCCTGGCGTTACTCCTTTAATGGTAGTATTGCTGTGGCAAATTTTCGTTGGGTCTATCCCCATTTTGTGGTGTGTCCGGATATATCAGGTTTAGACTGTTGCCACCGTCCATCAGGACTCGTGTGAAGTGGTATCCGTCAATTATTGGGTCTAATACCAAGGCAGCCCATCCTGCACGCTGGATACTTGCTGAGTAATCCCGATGGTCGAAAGTGATCGGTTGAGACGACCAGTGGCAGGACTCTGCGGTGATAGGCCCTTGGGCATATTTCTCTGGGAGTGTCGCTTTGTTTCTCCCCTTGATCACGTGTAAAATGTTTACTGTTTTGACTTCTGGTGGAAATTTCTTTTGTTCCCCAGTGTCTTGCTTGAGAGGCTCATCCTCGTCTTCGCTTGGTGTATCCTCCCCCTTGTGTACGGCGTTGAGCTTGCCGGGCTGCTTGAAGACCCAACAGTCTCTGTGGGTATGATTAGCGGGTTTACTAGGGGTGCTATGGATCTGACATATTTGGTCCAGAATTTTGTTTAGGCTGGACAGTTCATCTCTGGCGCCTTTAGAGGGCGGCTTTTGCTGACCTGGCCGAGAGCTTCGGAATCCGGCGTTTACTGTCGTGCTCTTCGGGTTGTCTTCTTTATTCCGGCGCTTATTATTTTTGCTGCGCCATGATTTCCCGTTTCCATATCTAACTTCGGATGTACTAGGGTCGTTGGTGCTGCATCTGGCTAGCCAGCTATCCTCACCCGCGCAAAAGCGAGTCATGAGGCTTGTTAATGCTGCCATTGTTCTCGGCTTTTCTTGGCCGAGGTGTCTGGCAAGCCATTCGTCGCGGATGCTATGCTTGAAAGCTGCCAAGGCTTCAGCGTCCAGACAGTCAACTATTTGGTTCTTTTTAGTAAGAAACCTGTTCCAAAGCTTTCGGGCTAACTCTTCGGGCTGTTGAGTTATATGACTCAAATCGTCCGCGTCCGGAGGTCGGACATAAGTCCCTTGAAAATTTGCCCAAAAAGCGTCTTCGAGCTCTTCCCAGCTTCCAATGGAGCTTTCGGGGAGGCTTTTAAGCCAGTGCCGAGCTGGCCCTTTGAGTTTGAGGGGTAAATACTTAATGGCGTGGAGATCATCTCCTCGAGCCATATGGATATGGAGGATATAGTCCTCAATCCAGACCCCAGGGTCTGTTGTTCCGTCGTATGCCTCTACGTTTATGGGTTTGAATCCCTCTGGAAATTCATGGTCCAGCACCTCATCGGTGAAACATAGGGGGTGTGCGGCACCCCTGTATCTGGGTGTATCGCGTTGTTCGGATGTTTGTTGTGTTGCATCGTATGCTGGAGCGCGCTTGCGTGGTCCATAGATGGATCTGGTTGCGCCGTCCTTTTGATGCGAGCCCTCGCGTGGATCGCGTATTGGCTTATGTGCAGCGTTGTTTGCCGCTCTATGTTGGCCGTGAGGTCGTCTATCCGGCCAGATGGCCGTTTTAATTTTTGGTTGCGGGGGATCTAAGGCCTCCTCATCGAATTCAGGTAGCAACTTCCGCTTCGGGTAGCTCTTGGTGTGGCGATTACCGCCGTACTTCGCTGCTGAGTTGAGTACTTTACTCCATCTGATTCGGAGTGTGTCTTGCGCAGCCTTGAGCCTTTGCTTCTGCTGTTTTAGACTCCTCGCGGTGGCAACAAGCCTTTGACGAGCATTATGTTGCTTCGGGTGTCTGTCTGGTGTGATATCGTCTGGACTATTATCTTTGACAGAGACGGGTTGTTCGGTTTGATTCTCTGTGTTGCCGTGGTCCGGCGATGGTTCACCTTGCTCTAACGCTAGGTCTATATGATCGTTGTTTCTACCGAGGTGTGATTTGGAGCGGCGCTTACGCCGCCACTTTGACTACTTCTCGAGGGGACAACCCTTTGTTGCGTCCTTCCGTTCCTCGTCGTCGTCGTCTTTTGGTGTGTCCACCATGTATACGTCATGTGATGAAGTGGGCGTCCAGTGCCCTTTGGGCAGTGGTTCCTGTTCGTCTCCTGCATCGTCGTCCATACCGTCGATGTCTTCGGAGTCGGAGCCGAGCATGTCGGTGAAGTCATCGACAGTGGCTACTAAGTGGGTGGTGGGTGGGCGGCGAATTTCTTCGTCATCCGCATCCCAATCCTGCCGGACATAGTTCGGCCAGGACTCTCCTGACAAGGAGAGAGACTTTAATGAGTTCAGTATGTCGCCGAAGCGCGAGTGCTGAAAGATATCCGCGGAGGTAAACTCCATGATCGGCGCCCAACCGGATTTGATAGGAACGGGCGCAGGCGGTTCGGAGTCCGTGGCCGGAGGAGTATCCGGTAGTTTAACAACACGGCTCTCGTGAAGGGTAAGATCGATATTCGGCTCGATCGTCGTTGGGGATGCGACCTCTGTGGCGGGGTCTATCCACCCGTCCATGGGAGGCGCAACTGGCTCCGAATTAAGGGTCGGAGCGGCTGCCGGTGTGATTTCTTGAACACTGTCCGATGGCAGAGCTAAATCGTACTCATCGTGACCGCGTGACGCACAAGGCACAGGCTCGAATCCGTCGAAGATCAAGTCTCCGCGGATATCGGCCGTGTAGTTTAAGCTTCCAAACCTGACCTGGTGACCAGGGGCGTAACTTTCGATCTGCTCCAGATGGCCAAGCGAGTTGGCCCGCAGTGCGAAGCCGCCGAACACAAAGATCTGTCCGGGGAGAAAAGTCTCACCCTAGACTGCATCGCTATCGATGATCGTAGGAGCCATCAAGCCTAACGGCGACGACATAGAGGAACTCTCAATGAAAGCACCAATGTCGGTGTCAAAACCAGCGGATCTCGGGTAGGGGGTCCCGAACTGTGCGTCTAAGGCAGATGGTAACAGGAGGCAGGGGACAGGATGTTTTACCCAGGTTCGGACCCTCTTGATGGAGGTAAAACCCTACGTCCTGCTTGATTAATATTGATGATATGAGTAGTACAAGAGTAGATCTACCACGAGATTAGAGAGGCTAAACCCTAGAAGCTAGCCTATAGTATGATTGTATGTTATTGTTGTGTCCTACGGACTAAAACCCTCCGGTTTATATAGACACCGGAGAGGGTTAGGGTTACACAAGGTCGGTTACAAAGGAGGAGATACACATATCCGTATTGCCTAGCTTTCCTTCCACGCCAAGTAGAGTCCCATCCGGACACGAGACGAAGTCTTCAATCTTGTATCTTCATAGTCCAACAGTCCGGCCAAAGGATATAGTCCGGTTGTCCGGAGACCCCCTAATCCAGGACTCCCTCACACACCAACAGGGATTGTTGGGTGTTCAAGCAGGCCGGCAAGATAAATGCCGAAAACAAAGATAAGGGGTCACATAGCAATGACGAGGAGGAGCCCCGGCAGCCGAACACCGGAGGACAGAAGAGGTTCCCCCCACAAGTGCGGACGGTGGACATGATATACGCAACCCACATCCCCAAGAGGGAGCGGAAGCGTGCGCTCAGGGACGTATATGCGTTGGAGCCAGTCGCCCCCAAAGTTCAATCCATGGTCTTCCTCCCCGATCACCTTCGACCGCAGGGACCACCCCACTAGTATCCGTCATCGCGGATTCGCCGCATTGGTCTTAGACCCAATCATTGACGGATTTCACCTCACTCGAGTCCTTATGGATGGCGGCAGCAGCCTGAACCTGCTTTATCAGGACACGGTGCGCAAAATGGGTATAGACCCCTCAAGGATCAAACCCACAAACACGACCTTTAAAGGTGTCATACCAGGTGTAGAGGCCCATTGCACAGGCTCAGTCACACTGGAAGTGGTCTTCGGATCCCCGGATAACTTCCGAAGCGAAGAGTTAATCTTCGACATAGTCCCGTTCCGCAGTGGCTACCATGCACTGCTCGGGCGAACCGCATTTGCTAGATTCAATGCGGTACCGCATTATGCATATCTCAAGCTCAAGATGCCAGGACCTAGGGGGGTCATAACAGTCAATGGAAACACAGAGCGCTCTCTCCGCACAGAGGAGCACACTGCGGCCCTTGCAGCAGAAGCGCAAAGCAGCCTCTTAAGGCAATCCACTAGTTCGGCGATTAAGGACCCGGACACCTTCAAGCGCGCCCGGAGTAATCAGCAACTGGACAGCCTGGCACGTTCCGATCTTGCATAGCAATGTGGCCCCCACCCCGGTCCTAGACAAACAGCGAAATTCGTGCCACGCGTACATAATTACGCATTAAAAATACCATGGGCACAGGCGCGGAGGGGGCAAAACTACGACACGCCCCAAGACACGGCTTAAACCGCACTAGGGGCTTCCCGCTTTGTTATTTTTCACTTTCAGGACTTTAATCTCTCGAAACCCTGTCTGGCAGCATGATTGCCGAACACATGATGCAGCAACCAAGGAGGCAGAAAGCTACGTCACACCACGGAACTCCCAGGTGGATTACGATAACGAGTGAAATATTTGCTTTAATACTATTCCTTAGCTTGCCCTTGGAAAGGACATGTCAAACAGTCCTACTTTTTGCTTATCGCACTACTTGTATCATTCTGCTTTAACGTACCTTTTTGAATAAACAATGCATAGCATTAAGACTATTATTGCATTCTTCCTTTCTATATATATATATATATATATGTTCATTCATGACATCTAGTACCCGTACACTCTGGTATGGCCAATATGCTAGGGGCTTAAGCATACCCCATAATACGGCGTGAGAAGTCCGAACACTTTCGACAGTGTGGCACCCCGAACATATAGCATTATATGCATCAGCTCCGAATCATGTCTTGGGTCAATAGTTGGGTTTGCCCGGCTCCCATGTTTTGGTACCTTACGTTCCGCTATATCGGCTAAGGTAGCACTGGGAGAACTACTGTGATTGTGCCCCGGTTCTGCCGGGCTAAGCACCTCAGTAGAGAAAGCTAAAACTGACTGTCATGGTAAGGCGAGAGACTGGTCGCTGTTCGAGAGGTTTCAAGTCCCTAAAGACTTATGCCGCTTAGAGCGAGGAGTCGGCCCGTCCGGCTTACGGCGTGTATCGCGCCCCAAATTCGGCCTTCCAAATACTAGGGGCTTCGCCGAAATTTAAAATTATAGAATTCTATGGCTAAGTGAGAGTGATAAAGCATTATAGTCTGATTGCCTTGTTCGTTGTGCTGAGCACCTCCCTCGAAGGACCCAACAATGGGAACAAGAGTGCTCAGGTTTATCCCGAGCACCCTAGCACTCGTGGCGTGGGGGCAGAAGCCAACGACTAGCCATCTCTCAGATTTGATAAACAACCGAACAGAAGGCAATATTTTAAATTCAAACAAGCGTTGCATAGCGCATACGAACAAGTTTTCATAATACAGGATTACACGAGCAAGTTTACTCAAATATTACATCTTTCGCACACTCGTCCGCTACAAGACGGGCACCCTTCAGGACACCCTCATAATACATCTCGGGGTGACGATGCTCCTTGCCCTGCGGCGGCCCTTCCTTCACCAGCTTTACGGCGTCCATCTTGGCCTAGTGCACCTTCGCACGAGCGAAAGCCCGGCGTGCACCTTCGATGCAGACGGACCGCTTGATGACTTCCAGCCGTGGGCAGGCATCCACAAGCCGCCTCACCAGGCCGAAGTAGCTGTTGGGAAGGGCGTCACCAGGCCACATCCGGACTATAAAGCCCTTCATGGCCTGTTCGGCCGCCTTGTGCAGCTCGACCAATTGCTTTAGCTGGTCGCTCAGAGGCATCGGGTGTTCGGTCTCAGTATACTGAGACCAGAACAGCTTCTCCGTTGAGCTTCCCTCCTCGGCCTGGTAAAACTATGTGGCATCCGACACGCTGCGGGGCAAATCTGCGAATGCTCCTGGAGAGCTCCGGATTCAGGTATGTAACAAGTAATTTACTTTCACATGCTTGCTTTGCATATAGAATGCCTTACCCGTCGCTATCTTCTTCATCGCATCAATCTCCTGGAGAGCCTTTTGGGCTTCAGCCTTGGCACTCTTTGCACTCTCAAGGGCCGCGGCAAGCTCGGACTCTCGCGTCTTCAAGTCAAGCTTCAACGCCTCGTGCTTTGTCATGAGAGTGTGGAGCTCTTGCTGCACCTCTCCCACCCGTGCCTCTTGTTTTTCCCGCTCGGTGCGCTCCTGGGCGGCTTTGTTTTCGGCCTCGGATAGCGCTTGCTTCAGGGTCGCCACCTCGGTCGTGGCCCCTGGAAAATTTACGATGATCCTGTCATTTTGCAATCGCATTCTTTTTATATGTATCCATAGACTAGGTACTACTTACCTTTGTTCTCCTCGAGCTGCCTCTTGGCAAGGCCGAGCTCTTCCTTGGACCCTTCGAGGTCCTGCTTCAGTGCGGCGACCTCCGCAGTCAGTGCGGCAGAGGCCAGCAGCGAAGCCTACATACGCATATAGACATACTTATATTAGACTCCTGCGATATTGTTTGATCCTCTGTTCAGCTTTTCTTTGTGAACACCAAACAGAGCATCAGGGGCTACTGTCTATGCGGTAATATTCTTCCTATATTTCAAATACTTACCTCAAAGCCTGTTAGAAGGCTGGCACAGGCTTCAGTCAATCCGCTCTTGGCGGACTGAACCTTCTGGATCATCGCACTCATAATAGTGCGGTGCTCTTCGTCGATGGAAGCGCTGCGAAGCGTTCCCAGCAGATTGTCCGGTGCCCCTGGATGGGTAGAGGTCACTGGCACAGGCGTCTTGCCCCTTTTGGAAGGAGGCCGCCTGCCCGAGTCCGGAACCACTGGGGGTTCTGGCGCGGTGTTCGGCTGAGGGCCGAACTCGGAGCCCTCGAGAGCCTTACTCCCTCTGCTCCTGGAGTCTGGAAGGTCGCCTTGAGGCGCCTCCGGGATTGTCTCCCCTCAACCCGGTGCCTCTTGAGACAATACCTCGGCATTGTCCGTAGGGCACGGGGAGGTGGCGGTCAGAAGTGGATCGCTATCCATATCCGACGAGTCCAAGGAGCCGCCCGACGAAGATACGTCGATACGGGCTTGGGGCGGTCTGACTAATCATATTCGGCGTTAGGGGAAGCAGTGCGACGAAGGTATGCTATGAGTTACTCTGGTATCCGAATACTTACGACTTCGCTAGGGGCTTGTCCCTGAGCAGCCACTCGTCTTCGCCTTCGGCGACGGTGGTGGAGTAGTCCGGAAGGAGGGTGGAGGGTTCTCCTCCCCTTCTTGGACCCTTCGCTCCCCCGGTCGGGGCGACCTTCCTTTTCTTTGTCTCCCCCTTAACTGAGGGGGAGCATTTCATTCCTCCTCTCTTCGGGGAGGAGTGCGTCGCAGAGTTATCGGACGATGAGTCCGATAACACCTGGCGTCGGGAACTCTTTCGGGTTCCCTTGGCCTTCTTGGTCTTCTCCGGCACCTTGTAAGGAGCCGGAGTCAGCATCTCCGTCAGTCTCCGTCAGGAGAGCATCCGCAGTGTCTTCGGGCAGAGGGGTCGGACAGTTAATCCGCCCCGACGTCTCCACCCAGTCCTGTCAAAGGCATGGAGCTCAGACCCCGCACATGGTTAAGCTAGGGGAAATAAATATCCTACCAGATGTATAGAACTCACCGAATGCGCTAGGCGCTTCACGCTTAGACCGCGGTCCTTGGTGAGAGAGGGAGGGACCTCGGCGCCATTGAACAGCACCCTCCAGACGTCCTTGTGCGTCGTGTCGAAGAGCTCACTCAGAGTCTGGTGCTGGGCCGGGTCGAACTCCCAAAGTTGAAATCCCGTTGTTGACACGGGAGGATCCGGCGGATGAGCATGACCTGGACTATGTTGACAAGCTTGAGCTTCTTGCTTGCCATATTCCGGAGACATTTCTGGAGTCCGTCCAGCTCCACCGATGAACCCCGGGATAGGCCCTTCTCTTTCCAGGAGGTGAGCCGCGTGGGGATTCCGGATCGAAACTCGGGGGCCACCACCCAGTTGGTGTCGCGCGGCTCGGTGATGTAGAACCATGCCGATTGCCACCCCTTTATGGTCTCCACGAAGGAGCCTTCAAGCCATATAACATTGGGCATCTTGCCCACCATGGCTCCACCGCATTCTGCTTGTTGGCCTCCCACCACCTTCGGCTTGATATTGAAGGTCTTTAACCATAGGCCGAAGTGGGGCCGGATGCGGAGGAAAGCCTCACACACGACGATGAACGCCGAAATGTTGAGGATGAAGTTCGGGGCCAGATCATGGAAGTCCAGCCTGTAGTAGAACATGAGACCGCGGACGAATGGATGGAGGGGAAACCCCAGTCCACGGAGGAAGTGGTGGAGGAAAACTACCCTCTCATGAGGTTCCGGGGTAGGAACGATCTGCCCCGCAGCGGGCAGCCGATGCGCGATATTCGCGGCTAAGTATCCGGCTCCGCGCAGCTTTTTGATGTGACCCTCCGTGACAGAGGAAGCCATCCACTTGCCTCCCGCTCCGGACATGTTTGGAGAAGGTTGAGGAGAAGGATGTGGACTTGGGCGTTGGAGCTCGAGTGCGCAAGAATGGATGAGCAAGGAGGAGGAAGGCGTGGGTAGAGAAAGGTTAAACCTTATCCCCTTATAAGGGCGGCCGGAACTATGTGCCCCCACTAGCCTGGTAAAACTCGCTTATCCCCCAAGCGCCGTAATTGATGGCGCGGTTGGGTTACCCACGCCCATATTGATGAGAATCCCGTAATAAGGGGGACACGATCTCTGCTTTGACAAGACGTGTCAAGAAACTGCCTCGCGTTATGTGCGGGGCTGGTTAAAGAAAAAACGGTTCGAATAATCACCGAGCCACGGCATGATGTCATGTTGCCAAAACGTGTCAGCAGATTAGATTTGTGGAAATATTATTCTCTCTACGGTGGTATGTGGAACTTATTTTGCAGGGTCGGGCACTATCCTTGTATTCAGATTCTTCTGTGGTGTGTTCGGAGGAGGAACCCGCCTTGCAATCCGAAGACAACACTGCGCGCCGGACTCATCGTCATTGAAGCCTGGTTCAGGGGCTACTGAGGGAGTCCTGGATTAGGGGGTCTCCGGACAGCCAGACTATATCCTTTGGCCGGACTGTTGGACTATGAAGATACAAGATTGAAGACTTCGTCTCGTGTCCGGATAGGACTCTACTTGGTGTGGAAGGCAAGCTAGGCAGTACAGATATGGATATCTCCTCCTTTGTAACCGACCTTGTGTAACCCTAGCCCCCTCCAATGTCTATATAAACCGGAGGGTTTTAGTCCGTAGGACAACATACAATCATACCATAGGCTAGCTTCTAGGGTTTAGCCTCTCTGATCTCGTGGTAGATCAACTCTTGTAATACTCATATCATCAAGAATAAATCAAGCAGGACGTAGGGTTTTACCTCCATCAAGAGGGCCCGAACCTGGGTAAAACATCGTGTTCCCTGCCTCCTGTTACCATCCGCCTTAGACGCACAGTTCAGGACCCTCTACCCGAGATCCGCTGGTTTTGACACCGACAGCGGCGGCTCTGTATCGTAAAACGCGATGAATTCTTCTCTCTGATTTTTTTTCTCCCCGAAACAAAATATATGGAGTTGGAATTGGAGTCGGAGAGGCATCAGGGGGCCCACGAGGTAGGGGGCGCGCCCTAGGGGGGCAAGCGTGCCCCCCACCCTCGTGGACAGGTGGTGGCCCCCTGGCCTTCATCTTTTGCAGGTATTTTTCATATTTTCCAAAAAGTTGCTCCATGAAGTTCCAGGTCATTCCGAGAACGTTTGTTTCTGCACATAAATAACACCATGGTAATTCTGCTGAAAACAGCGTTAGTCGGGTTAGTTCCATTCAAATCATGCAAGTTAGAGTCCAAAACAAGGGCAAAAGTGTTTGGAAAAGTAGATACGACGGAGACGTATCACACAACCACCTGGGTTCTTTGATCCCGATCACAAAGACTATGTGTATAAACTTCACAAGGCTTTGTATGGCCTCAAGCAAGCACCTCGTGCTTGGTATGATCATCTTAAGAAGTTTCTACTCGATGATGGTTATGTGAGAGGGATGATCGATCCCAATCTTTTTACTAAGAGGGAAAAGGGTGATTTGATCTTATGCCAAATCTATGTATATGACATCATTTTTTGTTCTCCTAACATTCATTTGTGCAAGAAGTTTGCGGCCTCCATGCCCAAGAACTTTGAAATGTCACTCAATGCTGACTTGAAGTTCTTTCTTGGGTTTCAAATTCAACAATTTCAAGAAGGAATTTTCTTGTCTCAAACAAAATACCTCAAGGATATTCTAGAGAAGTTTGGCATGCCAAATGCTAGCCCATGTAAGACACCCATGCCAACAAAAATTGTACTCACTGAAGACACAAACGATTTCAAGCTTCCCCTAGGGAAAGTCATCATAAGGCGGTTAAGCATATTCTTAGATACCTTGTTCACACCCCAAAGTTGGGTCTATGGTACCAGAAGGATGCAAAGTTTGACCTCATTGGGTACACGGATGCGGATTGGGCTGGAGATAAAGTGGGATGGAAGTCCACCTCCGGTGCATGTCAATTACTTGGACACTCTTTGGTAAGTTGGTCCTCGAAGAAGCAAAATTGTGTCTCTCTCCACCACCGAAGCCGGATACATTGCAACTGCCGGTTGTGCAACTCAATTACTATATGGATGAGGCAAACTTTGAAGGATTATGGTATCACCTATAGGCATGTGCCTCTTCTATGTGATAACGAAAGTGCCATCAAGATTGCTGAGAATCCAAGTGATCATCTTCGCACCAAGCACATTGATATTAGGTATCACTTCTTGAGAGACCATGTGCAAAAGGGTGACATTGATATAGCTCATGTTGGTACAGATATGCAACTTGCAGATATTTTCACCAAACCATTGGATGAAGCAAGGTTTTGTCAACTTAGGCGTGAATTTGGTATCTTGGAGCTTGAAAATATTATGTGAAATCTAGTACCTATGCATGCATTCCATAAATGTCTTGTCTAGATGTAGGCATATGTTTAGGGGGAGACACTCAACTCATGAGTTATCTCACCCAATATGATGCATAAACAAACCAAACACTCTCAAAGTTACTATATTTTCACTATTGTGACTTAGTACTTTAAATGATGGAGGTGTGATGTTGGGCTCAAGGTTAAAATCTTTGCAGTGCCAAGTCATATATACTCAAACATGGTGGACTCGTCCACCGCCCTCTCTTCGAGAGGTTGGACTTATTCTTCATCTCCTTTTGTGTTTTTGTCATGTGTTTTCTCTCTGGTTGATTTTTTCTCATTGTTGCTCTTGAGTGTTGTCGATTGCGTTGTCCATAGCTCAGGTTCTACCTAAGTCTCTCTCATCTCGCAACCCTCTAATATTTGTCTGGTTCACAAGCTTCAACCCAACCACATAAATGTTGATTGGGTGTGTGGTGGTCTTGGGACCTTTCGAACTCCCTCCCTCTAGTTCTTAGGAGTTCAGAGAGACCGTATTATCTCTGAATATCAGGGAACTTGCGGGGTGGTGTCTGGAACTTCAGGCCTTGCCCGGAACTTCCGGGAGTCGCGGGTTTGGGGCACATAATGATGGTCAGGGGATGCCAAAGGGGTATTCTTCCCCTTTTTCTTCTGCCCCTTCCTCTGCTCTCTCTCCCTGCAGCGCCCCTCTCCCATCGACGACTTCCGGGCGAGCTGCCGGGCCCCGGAACCTCTAGCCCATTCTTCCCCTTCATCGTGTTTGGAGGGCATCTCGTGTGCTCTCTGTTGGGGAACGTTGCAGAAAACAAAATTTTCCTACGGTTTCACCAAGATCCATCTAGGAGTTCATCTAGCAACGAGTGATTGGATTGTATCTACATACCTTTGTAGATCACGCGCAGAAGCGTTCAAAGAACGGGGATGAGGAAGGCGTACTCGACGTGATCCAAATCACCGGAGATCCTAGCGCCGAACGGACGGCACCTCCGCGTTCAACACACGTACGGTCAGCGTAACGTCTCCTTCTTCTTGATCCAGCAAGGGGAAAGGAGAGGTTGAGGAACATGGCTCCAACAGCAGCACGACGGCGTGGTGGTGGTGGAGCTGCAGTACTCCGGCAGGGCTTCGCTAAGCTCTATGGAGGAGGAGGATGTGTTGGAGAGGGAGAGGGAGGCACCAAAGGCATGGATCGAGAGGCCCTCCTTCCCCCACTATATATAGGGAGCCTAGGGGGGGCGCCGGCCAAGGGAGGAATCCCTCCTTCCCAAGGCACCTAGGAGGTGCCTTCCCCCTTTGGGACTCTTCCCTTCCTTATCTCTTGGCGCATGGGCCTCTTGGGGCTTGTGCCCTTGGCCCATATGGGCCAAGGCGCACCCCCTATAGCCCATGTGGCCCCCGGGGGCAGGTGGCCCACCCGGTGGACCCCCGGGACCCTTTCGGTGGTCCCGGTACAATACCGGTGACCCCGAAACTTGTCCCGATGGACGAAATAGCACTTCCTATATATAATTCTTTACCTTCGGACCATTCCGGAACTCCTCGTGACGTCCCGGATCTCATCCGGGACTCCGAACAACATTTGGGTTACTACATATACATATCCCTACAACCCTAGCGTCACCGAACCTTAAGTGTGTAGACCCTACGGGTTCGGGAGACATGTAGACATGACCGAGATCGCTCTCCGGTCAATAACCAACAGCGGGATCTGGATACCCATGTTGGCTCCCACATGCTCCTCGATGATCTCATCGGATGAACCACGATGTCGAGGATTCAAGCAACCTCGTTCAATCTCGTTACCGGCAAGTCACTTTACTCGTACCGTAATGCATGATCTCGTGACCAGACACTTGGTCACTTTGAGCTCATTATGATGATGCATTACCGAGTGGGCCCAGTGATACCTCTCCGTCATATGGAGTGACAAATCCCAGTCTTGATCCGTGTCAACCCAACAGACACTTTCGGAGATACCCGTAGTATACCTTTATAGTCACCCAGTTACGTTGTGACGTTTGGTACACCCAAAGCACTCCTATGGTATCCGGGAGTTACACGATCTCATGGTTTAAGGAAAAGATACTTGACATTGGAAAACTCTAGCAAACGAACTATACGATCTTATGCTATGTTTAGGATTGGGTCTTGTCCATCACATCATTCTCCTAATGATGTGATCCCGTTATCAATGACATCCAATGTCCATAGTCAGGAAACCATGCCTATCTGTTGATCAACGAGCTAGTCAACTAGAGGCTTACTAGGGACATGTTGGTGTCTATTATTCACACATGTATTACGATTTCCGGATAACACAATTATAGCATGAATAAAAGACAATTATCATGAACAAGGAAATATAATAATAATGCTTTTATTATTGCCTCTAGGGCATATTTCCAACAGTCTCCCACTTGCACTAGAGTCAATTATCATGAACACCCATGGAATTCTGGTGTTGATCATGTTTTGCTCTAGGGAGAGGTTTAGTCAACGGATCTGCTACATTCAGGTCCGTATGTACTTTACAAATATCTATGTCTCCATCTTGAACATTTTCACGAATGGAGTTGAAGCGACGCTTGATGTGCCTTGTCTTCTTGTGAAACCTGGGCTCCTTGGCAAGTGCAATAGCTCCAGTGTTGTCACAGAAGAGCTTGATCGGCCCCGACGCATTGGGTATGACTCCTAGGTCGGTGATGAACTCCTTTACCCAAATTGCTTCATGCGCTGCCTCCGAGGCTGCCATGTACTCCGCTTCACATGTAGATCCCGCCACGACGCTCTGCTTGCAACTGCACCAGCTTACTGCCCCACCATTCAAAATATACACGTATCCGGTTTGTGACTTTGAGTCATCCAGATCTGTGTCGAAGCTAGCGTCGACGTAACCCTTTACGACGAGCTCTTCGTCACCTCCATAGACGAGAAACATTTCCTTAGTCCTTTTTAGGTACTTCAGGATATTCTTGACCGCTGTTCAGTGTTCCTTGCCGGGATTACTTTGGTACCTTCCTACCAAACTTACGGCAAGGTTTACATCAGGTCTGGTACACAGCATGGCATACATAATAGAACCTATGGCTGAGGCATAGGGGATGACACTCATCTCTTCTATATCTTCTGCCGTGGTCGGACATTGAGCTGAGCTCAATTTCACACCTTGCAACACAGGCAAGAACCCCTTCTTAGACTGATCCATATTGAACTTCTTCAATATCTTATCAAGGTATGTGCTTTGTGAAAGACCTATGAGGCGTCTTGATCTATCTCTATAGATCTTGATGCCTAATATATATGCAGCTTCTCCAAGGTCCTTCATTGAAAAACTCTTATTCAAGTAGGCCTTAATGCTGTCCAAGAGTTCTATATCATTTCCCATCAAAAGTATGTCATCCACATATAGTATGAGAAATGCTACAGAGCTCCCACTCACTTTCTTGTAAACACAGGCTTCTCCATAAGTCTGCGTAAACCCAAACGCTTTGATCATCTCATCAAAGCGAATGTTCCAACTCCGAGATGCTTGCACCAGCCCATAAATCGAGCGTTGGAGCTTGCACGCCTTGTCAGCATTCTTAGGATCGACAAAACCTTCCGGCTGCATCATATACAATTCTTTCTTAAGGAAACCATTAAGGAATGCCGTCTTGACTTCCATTTGCCATATCTCATAATCGTAGAATGCGGCAATTGCTAACATGATTCGGACGGACTTTAGCTTCGCTACCGGTGAGAAAGTCTCATCGTAGTCAACCCCTTGAACTTGTCGATAACCCTTAGCGACAAGCCGAGCTTTATAGATGGTCACATTACCATCCGCGTCTGTCTTCTTCTTAAACATCCATTTATTTTCTATGGCTCGCCGCTCAACAGGCAAGTCAGTCAAAGTCCATACTTCGTTTTCATACATGGATCCTATCTCGGATTTCATGGCTTCTAGCCATTTGTCGGAATCCGGGCCCGCCATCGCTTCTTCATAGTTCGAAGGTTCACCGTTGTCTAACAACATGATTTCCAAGACAGGGTTGCCGTACCACTCTGGTGCGGAACGTGTCCTTGTGGACCTACGAATTTCAGTAGGAGCTTGATCAGAAGTATCTTGATCATCATCATTAACTTCCTCTCTAGTCGGTGCAGGCACCTCAGGAACATTTTCTTGAGTTGCGCCATTTTCCGGTTCAAGAGGTAATACTTCATCAAGTTCTACTTTCCTCCCACTTACTTCTTTCGAGAGAAACTCCTTCTCTAGAAAGGATCCATTCCTGGCAACAAAGATCTTGCCTTCGGATCTGAGGTAGAAGGTATACCCAATAGTTTCTTTAGGGTATCCTATGAAGACGCATTTTTCCGACTTCGGTTCGAGCTTTTCAGGTTGAAGTTTCTTGACATAAGCATCGCATCCCCAAACTTTTAGAAACGACAGCTTAGGTTTCTTCCCAAACCATAATTCATACGGTGTCGTCTCAACGGATTTCGACGGAGCCCTATTTAAAGTGAATGCGGCAGTCTCTAAAGCATAGCCCCAAAAAGATAGCGGTAAATCGGTAAGAGACATCATAGATCGCACCATATCTAATAGAGTGCGATTACAACGTTCGGACACACCATTACGCTGAGGTGTTCCAGGCGGCGTGAGCTGTGAAACTATTCCACATTTTCTTAAGTGTGTGCCAAACTCATGACTCAAGTATTCTCCCCCACGATCTGATCGCAGGAACTTGATTTTCCTTTCACGTTGATTCTCAACCTCACTCTGAAATTCCTTGAACTTTTCAAAGGTCTCAGACTTGTGTTTCATTAAATAGATATACCCATATCTACTCAAGTCATCAGTGAGGGTGAGAACATAACGATAGCCACCGCGAGCCTCAACACTCATTGGACCGCACACATCAGTATGTATGATTTCCAATAAGTTGGTTGCTCGCTCCATTGTTCCTGAGAACGGAGTCTTGGTCATTTTACCCATGAGGCATGGTTCGCACGTGTCAAATGATTCGTAATCAAGAGACTCTAAAAGTCCATCAGCATGGAGCTTCTTCATGCGTTTGACACCTATGTGACCAAGGCGGCAGTGCCACAAGTATGTGGGACTATCATTATCAATCTTACATCTTTTGGTACTCACACTATGAATATGTGTAGCATTACGCTCGAGATTCATTAAGAATAAACCATTCACCATCGGAGCATGACCATAAAACATATCTCTCATATAAATAGAACAACCATTATTCTCGGATTTAAATGAGTAGCCATCTCATATTAAACGAGATCCTGATACAATGTTCATGCTCAAACTTGGCACTAAATAACAATTATTGAGGTTCAAAACTAATCCTGTAGGTAAATGTAGAGGTAGCGTGCCGACGGCGATCACATCGACCTTGGAACCATTCCCGACGCGCATCGTCACCTCGTCCTTCGCCAGTCTCCGCTTATTCCGCAGCTCCTGCTTTGAGTTACAAATGTGAGCAACTGCACCGGTATCAAAAACCCAGGAGCTACTACGAGTACTAGTAAGGTACACATCAATTACATGTATATCACATATACCTTTCGTTTTGCCAGCCTTCTTGTCCGCTAAGTATTTGGGGCAGTTCCGCTTCCAATGACCACTTTCCTTGCAATAAAAGCACTCAGTCTCGGGCTTGGGTCCATTCTTTGGCTTCTTCCCGGCAGCTTGCTTGCCAGGCGCGGCAACTCCCTTGCCGTCTTTCTTGAAGGTTTTCTTACCCTTGCCTTTCTTGAACTTAGTGGTTTTATTCACCATCAACACTTGATGTTCCTTTTGACTTCTACCTCTGCTGATTTCAGCATTGCAAATACTTCAGGAATGGTCTTTTCCATCCCCTGCATATTGAAGTTCATCACAAAGCTCTTGTAGCTCGGTGGAAGCGACTGAAGGATTCTGTCAATGACCGCGTCATCTGGGAGATTAACTCCCAGCTGAGTCAAGCGGTTATGTAACCCAGACATAGTGAGTATGTGCTCACTAACAGAACTGTTTTCCTCCATCTTACAGCTGAAGAACTTGTCGGATACTTCATATCTCTCGACCCGGGCATGAGCTTGGAAAACCATTTTCAGCTCTTCGAACATCTCATATGCTCCGTGTCTCTCAAAACGTTTTTGGAGCCCCGGCTCTAAGCTGTAAAGCATGTCGCACTGAACGAGGGAGTAGTCATCGGTACGTGCCTGCCAAGCGTTCATAACGTCTTGTTCTGCAGGGAGAACAGGTGCGTCACCCAGCGGTGCTTGTAGGACATAATCTTTCTTGGCAGCTATGAGGATGATCCTCAGGTTCCGGACCCAGTCCGTGTAGTTGCTGCCATCGTCTTTCAGCTTGGTTTTCTCTAGGAACGCATTGAAGTTGAGGACTACATTGGCCATTTGATCTACAAGACATGTTGTAAATATTTTAGACTAAGTTCATGATAATTAAGCTCATCTATTTAATGAACTCCCACTTAGATAGACATCCCTCCTATAATCTAAGTATAACATGATCCGAGTTAACTAGGCCGTGTCCGATCCTCACGTGAGACGGACTAGTCAACATCGGTGAACATCTTCATGTTGATCGTATCTTCTATACGACTCATGCTGGACCTTTCGGTCTTCTGTGTTCCGAGGCCATGTCTGTACATGCTAGGCTCGTCAAGTCAACCTAAGTGTTTGCATGTGTAAATCTGTCTTACACCCGTTGTATGTGAATGTTGGAATCTATCACACCCGATCATCACGTGGTGCTTCGAAACAACGAACTGTCGCAACGGTGCACAGTTAGGGGGAACACTTTCTTGAAATTATTATGAGGGATCATCTTATTTACTACCGTCGTTCTAAGCAAACAAGATGCAAAAACATGATAAACATCACATGCAATCAAATAATAATAGTGACATGATATGGCCAATATCACATAGCTCCTTTGATCTCCATCTTGGGGCTCCATGATCATCTTGTCACCGGCATGACACCATGGTCTCCATCATCGTGTCTCCATGAATTTGCTCGCCAATTATTACTTCTACTACTACGGCTAACGCGTTTAGCAATAAAGTAAAGTAATTTACATGGCGTTTCTCAATGACACGCAGGTCATACAAAAAATAAAGACAACTCCTATGGCTCCTGCCGGTTGTCATACTCATCGACATGCAAGTCGTGATTCCTATTACAATAGCATGAACATCTCATACATCACATATATATCATTCATCATTCATCACAACTTTGGCCATATCACATCATAGAACACTTGCTGCAAAAACAAGTTAGACATCCTCTAATTGTTGTTGCAAGTTTTACGTGGCTGAAATAGGGTTCTAGCAAGAATGTTTTCTTACCTACGTGAAAGCCACAATGTGATTTGTCAACTTCTATTTACCCTTCATAAGGACCCTTTTCATCGAATCCGCTCCAACTAAAGTGGGAGAGACAGACACCCGCCAGCCACCTTATGCAACTTGTGCATGTTAGTCGGTGGAACCGGTCTCACGTAAGCGTACGTGTAAGGTTGGTCCGGGCCGCTTCATCCCACAATACCTTTGAAGCAAGATAAGACTAGTAGCGGCAAGAAAGTTGACAACATCAACGCCCACAACAAATTGTGTTCTACTCGTGCAAGAGAACTACGCATAGACCTAGCTCATGATGCCACTGTTGGGGAACGTTGCAGAAAACAAAAATTTTCCTACGGTTTCACCAAGATCCATCTAGGAGTTCATCTAGCAACGAGTGATTGGATTGTATCTACATACCTTTGTAGATCACGCGCGGAAGCATTCAAAGAACGGGGATGAGGAAGGCGTACTTGACGTAATCCAAATCACCGGAGATCCTAGCGTCGAACGGACGGCACCTCCGCGTTCAACACACGTACGGTCAGTGCAACGTCTCCTTCTTCTTGATCCAGCAAGGGGAAAGGAGAGGTTGAGGAAGATGGCTCCAACAGCAGCACGACGGCGTGGTGGTGGTGGAGCTGCAGTACTCCGGCAGGGCTTCGCTAAGCTCTATGGAGGAGGAGGATGTGTTGGAGAGGGAGAGGGAGGCACCAAAGGCGTGGATCGAGAGGCCCTCCTTCCCCCACTATATATAGGGAGCCTAGGGGGGGCGGCGGCCAAGGGAGGAATCCCTCCTTCCCAAGGCACCTAGGAGGTGCCTTCCCCCTTTGGGACTCTTCCCTTCCTTATCTCTTGGTGCATGGGCCTCTTGGGGCTGGTGCCCTTGGCCCATATGGGCCAAGGCGCACCCCCTACAGCCCATGTGGCCCCCGGGGGCAGGTGGCCCCACCCGGTGGACCCCCGGGACCCTTCCGGTGGTCCCGGTACAATACCGGTGACCCCGAAACTTGTCCCGATGGCCGAAATAGCACTTCCTATATATAATTCTTTACCTCCGGACCATTCCGGAACTCCTCGTGACGTCTGGGATCTCATCCGGGACTCCGAACAACATTCGGGTTACTGCATATACATATCCCTACAACCCTAGCGTCACCGAACCTTAAGTGTGTAGACCCTACGGGTTCGGGAGACATGTAGACATGACCGAGATCGCTCTCCGGTCAATAACCAACAGCGGGATCTGGATACCCATGTTGTCTCCCACATGCTCCTCGATGATCTCATCGGATGAACCACGATGTCGAGGATTCAAGCAACCCCGTATACAATTCCCTTTGTCAATCGGTATGTTACTTGCCCGAGATCCGATCGTCGGTATCCCAATACCTCGTTCAATCTCGTTACCGGCAAGTCACTTTACTCGTACCGTAATGCATGATCCCGTGACCAGACACTTGGTCACTTTGAGCTCATTATGATGATGCATTACCGAGTGGGCCCAGTGATACCTCTCCGTCATACGGAGTGACAAATCCCAGTCTGATCCGTGTCAACCCAACAGACACTTTCGGAGATACCCGTAGTATACCTTTATAGTCACCCAGTTACGTTGTGACGTTTGGTACACCCAAAGCACTCCTACGGTATCCGGGAGTTACACGATCTCATGGTCTAAGGAAAAGATACTTGACATTGGAAAACTCTAGCAAACGAACTATACGATCTTATGCTATGTTTAGGATTGGGTCTTGTCCATCACATCATTCTCCTAATGATGTGATCCCGTTATCAATGACATCCAATGTCCATAGTCAGGAAACCATGACTATCTGTTGATCAACGAGCTAGTCAACTAGAGGCTTACTAGGGACATGTTGGTATCTATTATTCACACATGTATTACGATTTCCGGATAATACAATTATAGCATGAATAAAAGACAATTATCATGAACAAGGAAATATAATAATAATAATGCTTTTATTATTGCCTCTAGGGCATATTTCCAACACTCTCCACCATCTCCATGGAGGAAGCGGGAGGGTCTGGCTTGCGTGCTTACCCATCCAAGGTGTATGAATGGAAATCCAAAGAACGGGTCGAGAAGACAAAGGTTGTTGTTTTGGGGCGTGAGAACATGTTTGACTGCCATCTTGAGGAAGATGTTGAGGCTGAAAACAGTGCATCTCCTCATGCTGCTCCCATTCACTCCAAGAAGCGGAAGAATACTTCCAAGAAGGCAAAGGCAGCAAATGTTCAACCTCCTCCTCTTGAGCCGGTCACAATGAGGGATGCCCGCACCTGAGTGGATTTCTCTTTGCCGACCATGACAATGTGGCTGATCCCAAGTTTTGGACACTATTCTAGCAACACAACTATGAGGAGACCTTTTCTCAGTTTGTCAACAAGTGTGTCATTCAGAAGTGTATCAACATTCCTCACTTTGACAAGACTCCCACAAATTCTGCTTACTTTGATGGGATCCAGAGCATGTGTGTCAAGCCCAACCTCCTTCCGCTTATGCATTTTCAACATGAGGTGTCTCCACCTCTTGTGGCTCAGTTCTATGCCACTATGCATTTTGGGACTGATATGCAGCGCACTCTTACTTGGATGAGTGGTGAGGAGAAGTGTTCTGCTCCGTTCTCCGTGCTGGCCAGCCTATTGGGATATGAGTATACTGACACTACTGTTGACCGTGGCTAAAAGATCCATGACAAAGGGGTCTATCAGGCTCTTCACCTGGCTGATTTATATCTTCCATATGGAAAGGCTGGCTTTGTTGGTGATCTTCTGCCTTTCTATGATATCATGCACCGGATTTTTCGACAAATTCTTGCTGTCAAAGTGGGTGACAAAAACAAGATTTGTGGCCATCTCATCAACCTTCTTCACTACACTTGTCACAACTTTGAGAAGGGCCCCATTGATGTGATGGACTTTTTGTGGCATGAAATGTACAGTGTGGTGATGAACCGCAAGGTTCCTATCTATGCTCCCTATATTACTGCCTTGATTGATGAGATTGCTCCTGATGCATTTGCGGGTCGGCGTCTGACTGTTCACTGCAGTGTTAGCTTGTTGGTTAAGAAGGGCCAGGCGGCTGCTAATGAGGGAGATGATGATGAGGAAGAGGAGCTACATGCTGGAGATCCACACCACTTTGAGCTTCGCCCTCGCTCTCATGCTTTTCGTCGTGGGGAGCCTAGTAACTCCGGGTCAAGGAGGAGCAACAAACTTTGGCGTCTCTCAAGAACATGTTCTGTCTGTAGCAAGATATGCACAAGAAGCAGTGAGAGGAGCACAAGTCTAGGTAGGATGGCATGAAAGCTCTTAAGGATGGTATGTGTGGTTCTGGTATGGACCTTGCTCACGGTTCCGAGTCTAATGTGACTCCTTTTGAGAAATACCAGTCCAAGTTTGCTAGGTTTGATGTTGAAGCCGGAGATGAAGCCTCTTCTCACCACCCTCATAGCCCAGGGTCTTCTGGAGAGTCCTCTAGCGACCCCTCTGCGTCTCTTTCCTAGGGGCTGTTTGTGGTGGCCTTCATTTTTCCTTTTTGCCATCTTGATGCCAACAAGGGGAGATGCTGTGGTGCTTGATAGGCTTTTCGTTTATCATTCCCATCTTTTTATCATTTGCCTATTTTATGTTGCTTGGTGAACCATTGAACCTTTGCTCTTATTTGCTCCTATTTGAATCTTAGCTTATTATTCGAACCTATATTGTTTCGTTAACTTCCTATCTTGATGTGAGCATGTTATGGCAAGTGGGTTACATGGAATATTATATACTCTCATATTGTGAGCAACATCTATCAAGCAATGATATATCCATATTTGTCTCGTCACTATGAAAAACAAAGTTAGTAAAACGTTCCATGTCGCTATATCATTCTTGTGTGGGTATGCACAGTGTTAGGGGGAATAAAGCATGGGTTGTGGGGGAGTATCTACCTTTCATTAAAGCTGCTTTATATCATATATATATATATATATACTTTATGTGACTACCCTCACAAGCATTGTTGTCATCTATGCCAAAAAGGGGGAGATTGAAAGTGCAATGTTGCACTAAAGTGTTTTTGACATCTATGACAACTTCATTTGTGTTTCTAACCACATGCTCTAGTGTAAACAACACCGATTAAATTAAAGTGAAGCATGGATGGTTATTTCCCCTATTGTCGGAAAAAGGAAAAGCGGAGTGCCTAAGAAAAGCAGAGTACCATAGTGTTTTCTTATTTCTTGAGTCCTTAGGGCAACCGCACTATTAAGAGGGGGTACATCATAAAAAACATCTGGGAATCAACTTGTCCTCTCACATGATCTGAAAAATCTCACAAAGAAAAGCTTATGTTCAGGCCGGAATGTCCGGGGACCAGAAGGTCCGGGAGGGGTCCGGGAAGCTTCTGGGGCACCCAGAGAAACTTCCCTTTTGTGCAATCTCTCTGTGTAGCCCGGAACCTTGCCGGACCCTGGCCGAAACTTCCAGGACGGCCGGAACTTCCGGGCGCCAGAAATTCCGCCCCCTGTTCTAACAGCTTCCGGGGTATTACAGAGTGGATGCAAACTCTCTGTGTAGGCCAGAACTTGGCCAGAACTTCCGTGCGTGGCCGGAACTTCCGGGATACGCAGAAATCTACCTCCAACGGCCAGATTCCATCCCCACCTACAAATAGTCTTCTTCTACCTCTCGAAGAACTGGACGACTCCATTTCTCTCACCTCCATTTTCAAACCTCGATTTCTTGGAGATCTCCCTCCTTAGCCACCCAAAGCTCTTGATCTTTTGGGAAGCAAAGGAGAAGTGCTCTATCTACACATTCACCAAAGAGAAAGTTGATTCCACCTTGTTTTTGTTGGTGCATCTTGTTCCTCTTGGAGGTTGGAGACTCCTAGGCGGTAGGAGTGCTCCGGCGAGGAATCGACCATTGTGATTTCCCCTGGAAAGTTTGTGAGGGTTTGAAGACCACCCCAAGGTCTACCACTAGTGGTTGAGAAACGCCTTCGTGGTGTTGTCTCAAAGGGAGAATAGGGTGAGCCTTCATGGCGTTGGTGTGCCTTCGTGGTAACATCCACCTCTCTAACGGTGACGTAGCTTCCCTCCAAGGAAGTGAAGATCGGCATACATCCTCGTCTCTCGAAGTTGTGGTTATTCCTAACCCTAACTTCCTACTTGTGGTTACTTGTCTCTTAGTATTTATTTATATCATATTGTGCTTGCTTACTCACATACTTGTGTTACTTGTTTACCTTGCTTAGCTCTCAGCATCATACTTGCAACTGTTAGGCTCACTTTCATATTCCGCATTATTGCCTCAAATTGCTATGTAACAATTAAAATTTGTTATTGTACCTATTCACCCCCCCCCTCTAGGTCCATCTCGATCCTTTCACCAGCTGTTCAGGAAAAGCATCACCGGTGTGTCTCGGCGTTGCATCTCTCTAAAGGAAGGTCTATTGAGCCTTGAAGAGATTCACTCAGGGACTTGCGGACACAACGCGTCCTCTCGGACAATCGTGGCTAAAGCTTACCGAGCCGGCTTCTATTGGCCACGCGTCAACGAGGTTGCCCAAGAAGTAGTCCAACACTGCACCAGTTGTCAATTCTATGCAAACTTGTCACACAAGCCCGCATCTACATTGAAGACCATCCCACTTGTCTGGCCATTTGTGTTTGGGGACACAACATGGTTGGCCCCCTCAGGACAGGGGCGAGTGGATTCACTCACTTGCTGGTTGCGGTTGATAAGTTCACCAAGTGGATTGAGGCCAAACCCATCAAGAAGCTGGACTCCTGGACAACGATCAAGTTTTTGAAAGAGTTAGTCTTCAGATATGGCGTCCCCCACAGGATCATCACTGACAACGGCTCCAACTTTAACTCGGAAGAATTCAGAGCATTCTGTGGCACCCAAGGTCCTCGGGTCGATTACACCTCCGTGGTGCACCCCGCAGTCGAATGGAGAAGCTGAAAGAACAAACGGTCTGATTCTCCAAGGATTGAAACCATGCCTAATGCGTGATTTGGAGCACACAACTGGAGCCTGGGTCACCGAGTTGCCGTCTATTCTACGGGGCTTGAGGATGACCACCAATCTGTCCACCAACCACACTCCCTTTTTCATGGTGTATGGAGCAGAAGTTGTCTTGCCGAGTGATCTACTTCACAAGTCGCCCCGAGTGGAATTGTACTCCAAGGCTGAATCAAAACTAGCACGCGAAGACGGTGTTGACCTCCTAGAGGAAGAGAAAGAGATGGCCCTCATCTGCTCGACCACATATCAACAGGACATGTGATGCTCCCATGACAGACACATCAAGGGTCGGGCCTTTCAAGAAGGCGATATTGTTCTCCAAGTGGATCACCAGAGACCACATAAACTCGCTCCCACATGGGAAGGCCCCTTTATCGTTTCAAAGGTTCTACATAACTGAGCATACAGGCTCTACAACCTCTTGAAGAGGATAGACAAGCTTCGTGCTTGGAATGCTGACCTGCTTCGCCGATTTTATACTTGACGTTGAAGTGTTAAGATGTAATAAGCGCACACGAGTGATATTTGATGAATAAAAGCATGACTTTTTCAGTACCTCATTGAGTTCACCTTTGCGCATTTTTGGGACCAAACCCCCTGTGGGTGAATGCTCTTTAGCTTAGCTGTGAACCAGTTTTTGCCTAAGTTAAAAACCACTCCGAGTGACGAACTTTCCTCTCACTTGAGGGCTTAGCTATGAACCAGCTTTCACCTAAGTTATACACCACTCCGAGTGACAAACTTTCCTCTCACTCGGGGACTTAGCTATGAACCAACTTTTGCCTAAGTTAAAAACCACTCCGAGTACGAACTTTCCTCTCACTCGGGGGCTTAGCTGCGAACCTGTAGCTTTCACCTAAGTTAAAACCACTCCGAGTGACAAACTTTCCTCTCACTCGGAGGCTTAGCTGCAAACCAGCTTTCGCCTAGGTTAAAAACTACTCAGAGTGAAGAACTTTCCTCTCACTTGGGGGCTTACCAGCGAACCAGCTTTCGCTTAAGTTAAAAACCACTCTGAGTGGCGAGCTTTCCTTTCACTCGAGGGCTTAGCTACAAACCAGCTTTTGCCTAAGTTAGAAACTACTCCGAGTGAAGAAATTTCTTATCACTTGAAGGCTTAGCTACTAACCAGCTTTCGCCTAAGTTAAAACTACTGTGAGTGACGACCTCTCCTCTCACTCGAGGGCTTAGTTGCGAACCAGCTTTCGCCTAAGTAATAAACTACTCCGAGTGACGAACTTTCCTCTCACTTGGAGGCTTAGCTGTGAACCAGCTTTCACCTAAGTTAAAAACCATTCTGAGTGATGAGTTCTCCGCTCACTCGGGGGCATAGCTGCGAACGAGCTTTCGCCTAAGTTAAAACTACTCCGAGTGACTCTCCTCTCACTCGGGGGCTTAGCTACGAACCAGCTTTCGCCTAACTTAGAAACAACTCCTTTGAGTGGAGAACTTTCCTCCCACTTGGGGGCTTAGCTGTGAACCAAATTTCTCCTAAGTCAAAGGCACTCAAGAACTCGAAGGAAAGCATTTGAATAAATCCAATAGTTCAAAAGCGACTACAACTACTCGAGTCCAAGACCTGAAAAGAGTTTAAATACATACAGATCTACTCGGCATACCGAGGTAAATGGTTAAGACTTAAAGTTTTCCTCACGCATCTGAGGGGCTGGTGGGCTCGACAATGGCCTCGATGAATGTCTCCATGAATTCTTCAAACTTGAGCTTCTTCGTGTTGGCAACCTTGAGAGCCTTCAGCTTCTCCTTGTTTGCGTCCTTGTAGTGGAGGACGACGAGGGATATCGCCATGCCGACTCTACAGCGGGCGGCGGATCTCTTCCATTCTTGTACTCGATGGGGGATTTCATTGAGGAGAGCCATCATCGTCTCCAGATCATTCTGGAGCATCTCCTCTGGCCACATCTCCTTGTCGATCCTGCTCACCATGCCACGTGGGCGAATGATATATCCCAAGGCGTCGTTGAGGCGGGCTTCCAGTCGGAGAATGCCCAAATCGGCCTTGTCCCTGACAATCGACCTGGCCGGATCCAGATCCCTCTCAATCCGCTCGGTCTCCAACTCGAAGTTGCGACAGTATTCTATCAACAGAAACATGATAGAAGTCACATGTGCGAACGATATTCACTCGGAAACAAATAAGGTTCCCTCGGGTGATGCAGAATACCTTCGAGCTTGGCACACATCTCCTCGGTGATGTCTTCTATGTACTTCTCCATAGAGTCCTTCTTCTGAGTAAGCTGGGCAACCTTCTTGCTTAGAGTCTTCTCTTCTTGCTCAAAAGCACTTGCCTGGGTCTTGAACTTGCCATTCCACTCGGCCTATCGCTTTTTGAGCTCAGCAATTTCCATCTTCGCATCCTCAGTAGCAGTCTTCAGCAATTTTTTCTCCTCCTCCAGTTTCTCTTCAGCAGCCTTGGTTTTCTCCCTTGCCACCTTTTGTGCCCCCGCCAGACCGTTGTCCTTGTCGACAAGAGCCTGCTTCATAGTTTCTAAAGAAATACAATTCCTGAGTCGCGCTTGGATTCGATGGTTTTCACTATGCACGTCTGCTCGAGTGAAGTCCCACGGTTCAAAGAAAGGAAGAAAGTGAAGACAGGGCACTCGGTTGTTGAGACTTACCTCCCATGGTCTTCACTTCCACCTGCGTGCAAGTTGTGTTCCTCTTCTCCACCTTCAGGTCCAGTTGGAGCTGGTTTGTCTTCTTCTCCAGCGATGCATAATGAGCCCCAAGCTCGCAAGTTCTCTGGTGTACGGAAAAGGAAATGGATTAGTTGACAGTGGAAAGTATTCCGAGTGTTCGGAGATTAGCACTCCTGGAAGGAACAAGCTCCATTAGTGCCAGATCCTGAAGTGCCATATGGCCTCCGAGTCAGCGACAAACCCCAATTACCCAAGGATCGGCACTCCCGGATGGAACAAGCTCGATCAATACCAGATCCTGGAGTACCCTTTGACACAAACTCATCCAACACAAGTGGTTGGTTCAACACACTCGGTCAGCCGAGGAGAGCACAGTCTATAAGACTCCCGCCGACTGCCAGCAGTTGACAGCAGTCTCGGGGGCTACACCCAGTGGGTGCACTCAGCGTGTCCCCACTGGAAAGTGACTCGTGTTGATGAGCTAAAAACAAACACGTCTTCAGTCAGACTCCCTCCGATCACCAACAATCGACGGCAGTCTCAGGGACTACACCGAGTGGGTGCACTCAGTGTGCCCCCACTGGAAGGGTGTCCACTTGGAAAGGTCTGCCCAATCCGAGTGGTAGAAAAAATGGAAACAAAAGTGTTGTTCTAAGACTATCGTCGATTGCCAGCAATCGATAGTAGTTTCAGCGACTACACCCTGTGGGTGCACTTAGCGTGGCCCCATGGGACTTATGCACCCGCTAGGTGTACTACAAATCTACCAACAGAAACCAGTAGGAAGTTCAACTCGCTACAAAGCCTAAGGAATAAAAACCAATTGGAGATCAACTTACGATGGCACTTACTCGAAGATTCGCTTGGAGAGCAGCACTAGCATCATATGCCACCTTGCTGGCATCACACACCTCCTTCAGGCACTGGGTCATCGGCTCCGCCTGGACCATTGCCTCTTTGCTGGCTCCCGTTTGTTCCTCTGGCCCTCTAGGTGTCGAGCCGATCGTTTCTTGACCAGACGAGAAAGCGGATGATCCGGAGGTGGTATGGGTACCGATGGTGTGAGCCGGAGCCATTACTGCAAGGAGGAGGGAGAAAGGCTTGATTAGATATGAGGAGAGGAGAAGGGGTGGGAAGGTGGGGTGGATGCGAGTGGCGGTGCACCTGAAGGAGCGGCGGCATGATCACCAACAACGAGTGCTCCGGATGGGGTCTCGAAATTCACATTTAAGAAAGAAAACCTATTGTTTCAATCATTTTTTTCGCCTAGACATAACTTTGGTCTTATGACTATTTTTGTCGGCATAATCCTTTTGTGTGTGTGTATGTGTGTTGATGTGCATCCTAGTAATGCAAAAGCGGGGTATATGCTCATTGTATTTATATTCCATTGATGATTCATTATGAGTTAATAACAAGCACCCTTTGTCAAATAAAATAGATGTTCCAACTCAAAAGAACAAGATACAAGTAGATGCATACTATGCATATGTAAAAGAAATACACTAATATCTGAGGTACACAAAATACTGGCAAATAATATAGCTGTTATATATATCCATATACTTGGCATTTTTGTATAGTTTTCTTGATGAAATTTTGCATGTATGTACTTTATAGTGAACAAATAACTTTGGATAGTAAGCACTTGATAGATAGTTAGCAAATCTATCCCAGCATTATTGGCCATGGGTTATCCTCCTCACTACACCGGATTCTGCCACATGTACTATCGAGAAGATTTCATGGCTAAGTACAAGCACAATGCACCATATGTAAAACTTGGAGAGGCGAGAGCAACAATGAAATAGTAATCGTCAATTGTTAAGTTTAATGTGTGATGCTATTTATATGGGTACAAGGGACGTGTGCAATAAGCATCTTTAGGCCTTGTACAATACTAGTTGCTTAGAGAGATGCTTAGAAAATAAAGTGTTTTTTTTCTGAACACCAATGCCTATTTCTACAGAAGAGGCGTCTAATTAAGCGTCTACTCTCCACGAATAAACACTGGTTTATTTTTTTAAGCATCCCCCCTTAAGCGCCTTGCACTGTAAATAAGCAGTCACGAGCATAGAGTCGCGTTGGTTGACATCTTGAGGAATAACAAGGACCGACGGTTAGCATTAGTGTAGATTCTCCTTAATTAACTCATGGATAATTAAATCCTAACACTATATACTCAGATGGCTAAAAACGCATGGTACATCTCTCTTTTATTTTAAAATCTTTCATACTTTAATTCTGGCCAATCATTCCCCTTTTCACTTTATGATGTAGAATGCACGACGTAACACGCACAAACCTTAAAACACAAGCATTTTTCATTTGTTTTAGATTCTTTCATATTTGTATTCTCTCAAGTTCTTTCTCTTAAAGTGTTGCCATTTGCTTTTACTCTATTTTGTTTTGTTCAACGTTTTTCTTTTGCAGGGGTATTTTGTTCAATGTTGTGGTACATTCACAGCACAGCTTTGTTTTCGTGGTATGAACGATGAAAATTAAATTCATATCTTATACGTACTTTATCTTTATCTTTACTTACTAATAAAGCACGCAATATTTCTGTTGGGTTCATCGTCGTTCTTTTTTTACGTGCACCGTACGTTCACCCTCGCTGCTTTTTCCACTCGGTCCGTCTCTGGTACATCCCCTGCTCGCTATCGCCCGGGTCTGGCGCCCAAGGTGGGGTACGTGTGGGCACAAAATCAGCCTGACTGTCGTCACGATTGGACTAGATCGAGCAGCGAAAATTACTTTATGTGACGAGATCAAGCAGCGAAAATTAGTTTCTGTGTGAGGATTATTAAGACTCATAAATAGTCCCACCTTGCTCCTTTGCATATAATCCAATCAATTTATATACACAGGCAATTTTGCCCCATTAGATCTCAACAAGAATAGGAAGGAAACATAATGAAGGAATTAATCCCACAAGAGGGAAGATGGAGCAAAGGAATACATGACAGAGGGAAGGGAAGGGGTGGGGGAAGACGAGTCGGAAGTGGAGATGGAGGCCGAGGCAATGGCGCAGCGGCAACGGCGAGGGCACGAGCAACCAAAGAAAGAGTGAGACACACACAAACAGGAAGGCGTGAGGAGGCAAGAAGAACGGAGGGGTTTGGGCGGCGGAGAAGAGGAGCAAGAGGGAGGTGGCGGTCGACGGTGGCGGTGCCGTCGCGAGGCGAGAAGAGGAGCAAGAGGGAAGTGGCGGTCGGCGGCGGCGGTGCCGGCCGCGAGGCGGAATTGGGCTCCTACCTGTGTGTGACGGTGCTGGAGGGGGATACAAGATGGGATCAATGGGGTTGGGGTTCGATCTCCCTATCTGTTAGGTAGGGGTAGGGTTAACAGTGGTACGTGGGTCGAGCTGAAAAATTAGATGGGCGGGCTTATAGTTGGGTTGTCCAGGCTGATGCACCCTCTCATTCTTACTTTTATTTTCTTTTTTCAACTAAAACGGAACTTGATTGTCTAAAAAAAACTAAACGAAACTTGATGAAAAGTAAAGAGAGGAAGAAGGGATTTAGACCTATTTCTATGGGATCGGAGAAATAAGAGGAATTTAAATAAAGTGTTTTGGGGAATTTTACCATCTTTAAATTTAAACAAGTTTAATTTAATACAAACTTGTTTGAATTTAAAGTCTAACTAAACCAAACCCAAATGGGTTCAAAATTTAGGAAGCGGCGTTTTGATGGACACATCAACTTTTTTCCCGTTGCAACACACGGACATATGTGCTAATATATATTAATAAATACTTTATACGCATGTGTAACTCTATAAGCTTACATGTTTACGTGAATATTCGGTCGTATTTTGAATATCCAGGCTCTGAGGTGCAATGCACGCGAGCATTAACAGTAGAGATACAGAAGAGCGTTGGGGCATGCATATTGTTTCCCAGCTGGATCCCCGTTTGTACGTGCAACATCAGGCATCGACGCGAGTGTCCCACACGTCCGCCGCAGAGCCACCGCGCGCGGCCACATGTCCAACGGAGCGCCTCCCCGGCGCGCTGGCCGTGCGCCAGAGCGCCCACGTCGGCACCGCGACCGGCCGAGCGGCGCAGCCCGCGGCCGAGATATCTCAAACACAACGTCCAAACTCCAAAGGCGATTCCGGGCTCAACCGTTCGCAGTTTCCTCCGCGTCCGTCCTCAAAAGGCGAGGCGGCCTTGTCAGCACCCGCGGCCAAGGGATATGCCGCCGTCACCCGCACCCGCTCCACGCGCGCGCAGCCCGCGCCGATCGATCGGCTTGACCGTCAACGCGCGGCGCGTTTACACCGTGGGCTGCGCTACCGCGGCCGATCAAAACCCTTGCGTGCACTGCGTTGGCTGATGTCACTGGCGCCGGTCAATCCGAGCCGCTCGTCGTTCTTGGTTTTTGACGACCCGACCCGGTTGCGTGCCCGCGCGACGCTCTTTTCACGCGTACACGCGACGGGGGGAAATTCGTCGTTGGGAAGTTGGAACGGTGCCTGGAAGCTAGCGGGCGGGAGAGCGGATACGGGATGCCGATCATTGATTTGGGAAGATGTGTGGGAAATAAATGTCGGGAAGAAGATGAAGATATTCACCGCTGGCAATCTTGTGTGGGGGCCGTCGTTGACGAGCTTCGGCCACTCTGCTCATGCAGTGCAGCATGCTTGTGTGTTTTGTCTTACCGGAGGGTGGCTAGCCGGGCACTGTCAAGACATGCCTTTTCTGATTTTGTTTTCAGTACAATATATAGGTGGCTAACTAGGCACTGGCAAACATAGTAATTTTGGGCGACTAAACTGTTCATGTTGTTCTATCTTCTGCAGTCAAACGCTATGACCGGAACACCACCGCCACCCAAAGCTAGTCAAGGCACGTCCTTACTTCGACCGGTAATGATGCTACGATGTGCATCTAGGCGGTATCGAGGTTAAATTACCTTCTCTAGTAATGGAACATAGATTAATTACCATCATCCTATTTCAGCTTCAAGCAATTTGTTCAGAGAAAGGATGGTAAATACCAAAAAGGAAAAAAATCATTGTTAATTTAAAAGTTCATACAATATGAATTTCATTTAAATATTTTTTTCATCCAAAATACTGCAGGAATATCCACGTAAAACTTATGTAGTGCAGAAAAGAAATATCAGCCTCTCGCAAGTCGCCTCTCATTTTGTAAATATTTATATGTGTTTAAAAAAAACACAATAGTCATCACAATACACATTGCACAATAAAAACTCCATTGGTGCCACACAAGATGGCCAACAAAATCTACCTGACGTCCTATCATACATGTCGCATTATAGTAGGGTGATAAAGTTCACATCATATAGAGTTATAAATGGCCAATACGCGGCCTAGAAATTCTACCTAATGTCATCATATATGTTGCATTATACGGTGTATTATGTTGTACATTATATAGTGTTGTCAATGGCCAATAAGCAGCCTGGAAATTCTACCTGACGCCATTGTATATGTCGCATTACACGATATTTTACGTTGATAAGTTGTACATTATATAGTGTTGTCAATGGCCAATAAGCGGCCTAGAAATTCTACCTGACGCCATCATATTTGTCATGTTATACAATTGTATCGCGCTGATAAGTCGTACATTATATAGTGTAGTCAATGGCCAATAAGCGGCCTAGAAAATCTATTTGACGCCATCATACATGTCGCGCTATAGTAGGTTGATAAAGTTCACATCATATAGTGTTATAAATGGCCAATAAGCGGTCTAGAAATTTTACCTGACGCCTTCATGTATGTCGCGTTATGATAAGTTGTACATATAGTGTTGTCAATGGCCAATAAGCGGCCAAGAAATGTTACCTGACGTCATCATATATGTCGCGTTATACGATGTATTGTGTTGATAAGTTGTACATATAGTGTTCTCAATGGATAATAAGCGGCCAAGAAATGCTACCTGACGCCATCACATCTGTCGTGTTATACGAATGCATTGAGTTGATATATTTTATATTACACAGCGTTATGAATGGCCAATGAGCGGCCTAGAAATTCGACCTGACGCCATCATATTGGTCGCGTTATATGAATGCATTAAGTTGGTATATTTTATATTACAAAATGCTATCAATGGCCAATGAGCGGTCTAAAAATTCTACGTGATGCTATCATATCTGTCGTGTTATACGAATGCATTGAGTTGATATATGTTATATTGCGCAGTGTTATCAATGGCCAATGAGCGGCCAAGAAAATCGACCTGACGCCATCATATCAATCGCGTTATACGAATGCATTAAGTTGATATATTTTATATTACACAATACTATCAATAGCAAATGACCGGCCTAGAAATTCTACCCGACGCCATTATATTTGTCATGTTATATGAATGCATTGAGTTGATATATTTTATATTACACGGTGTTATGAATGGCCAATGAGCGGCCTAGAAATTCAACCTGACGCCATCATATCGGTCGTGTTATACGAATGCATTAAGTTGATGTATTTGATATTACACAATGTTATCAATGGTCAATGAGTGGCCTAGAAATTCTACATGACACTATCATATTTGTCGCGTTATACAAATGCATTGAGTTGATATATTTTATCTTACACATTGTTATCAATGGCCAATGAGCAGCCTAGAAATTTTAACTGACGCCATCATTGTCTGATGCTCAGTGCTTTATATATAAACCGGGGCGAAAGCCTTTTTCGATATATATCATGTTATACAAATGCATTGCATTGATATATTGTATACTATACATTGTTATCAATGGCCAATGAGAGGCTTAGAAAGTCTACCCAACACAATCATATATGTCGCGTAATACGAATGTATATCAAAATTCTACTTGACGCTAACATATCTGTCATGCATTACTATACAAACATATTGGGTTGATATGGTTTGCATCTTATAATGCTATCAATGGCCGATCTCTCGTGTTATTGCTATATACAGAAAATTAACCATTCTAGTTGAAGTCATGATCAACTGATGACGGCGTACACAAACTTGGTAGTAATAACTCGCGTGCCTGCTAAATTCAAACCCGAGCACACCATTGTGATTGTCGCAATATGTTAACAAGCATCATTCTTTTCATATCTTTGGTTGCATTTTATTCTCTCAACATAAACATTCATGTGCTTCGCGATCACTGTCGTAGGGGCATTCATATACTAATGCGCCTAAAATGGCCACTCAACTCTGTTTAGTGTGGATATAATCGTAAAATATGAGCATAACGAGTACTCCCTCTATAAAAAATATATAAAAGTGTTAGATCACTAACAAGTACTCCACTGTAAAGAAATATAAGAGCGTCTTTGGTGATCTAAACACTCTTATATTTCTTTATGGAGGGAGTATGTATCTTCGCAGCCATTGGTACATAGGTTAGAGCCGTACCAAATTGATTAGTCTTTTTTTTGCAATGGACCAAAATGATCAGTCAACTAATTTGTGTTTTGTATTGGTCTAAAATCCAAATTCCTGCTCGTATTAGGCATCTTCATAATCAAGTTCACTATACCCGGTCCCAGTCAGCTCCATATATTCGTCTCATGAATCATGATAAGCTAAAACATGAGTAAGCAAATATAGTAGACACGGTAGAATAGTCACCCATAAATAAAGAAATAAAAAAGAGAAGAAAGAAAACTTATGTTCACATGTGTTGCGCTCTTGCTCCTCCGGCAACGGTGAAAACAGAACACGTCCCCACCGAAAAAAAAGAGAAAAGGAAAGCAAGGGTGAAAACATATTCCTAGAATCGACCGTGCTCTGTCCCCCCTGCCCTCTCACTCTCTCACCCCTTTGACTTTGCCCCGAAAGTCAAGTGGGGACCGTGCCCCACCCCTCCAGAGACCACGAGGCCGGCTCCCGATAAAACGCAGCCCCCTCGCCCCCCTCTCTCCTCCTTTTCAGACACCACGAGCGAGGCCGGATCCAATGCCCATCCCCACCACCACCATCTCTCTCCTCCCACCAACAGCGCCAACAATAAACTAGAACCAAAAGTCAGCGCCCCCCCTCCTTTCCTTCCCTCCTCCATAGCCAGCAGGAACGAGCTCGAGAGAGGCCGACCATGGACAGCGACGCCGGGTGCTACTACCTCGGCGGCGGGGGCGGCAACGACTGGGACCTCAACGCCGTCGTGCGCTTCGCCTGCCGCGGCCGCGTCCTCCCGCCGCCGCCCTCGGACGACCCCTTCTCCTCCTTCCTCCCCCCGCCGCCGCCCGTCGTCGAGGACCACGGGATGCCTGACGCCGCGGCGTCGCTCCCTGATCCGCCCGTCGACGGGAACGGGGGCTCTGCTGCCGTCGACGAGCTCTCCATTGCCTTCTTCGCGCCGTCGGCCGCGCTGCCGGCCTCGCCTCAGCCGCCGCCGCCGCAGCAGCAGCAGCCAGCGCCGCCGGCAGTCGAAGAAATGGTGCCGATGCAGCAAGACGTGGCGGTGCCGCCTCCGATGCTGCTGACCGCGGGCGCGCAAGGCCCCGTCGGCGAAGGGTCGAGATCCAAGAGAAAGTACGTCCCGAACACTGAATTTTTTCGAAATAAAATGTTGCTAGCTTATCGTGTATGCCTGTGCTCACGCGTGCGTGTGGATAATCGGCGTCTGTGCAGGAAGAAGGTGGTGAAGAAGGTGGTGAAGCGGGTGGCGGCGGACGGCACGTCGGCGGACCCGTGGGCGTGGCGCAAGTACGGGCAGAAGCCCATCAAGGGGTCGCCGTACCCGCGCGGGTACTACCGGTGCAGCACCGACAAGGCGTGCGAGGCGCGGAAGATGGTGGAGCGCTGCCGCGACGACCCCAACTCCTTCATCCTCACCTACACCGGCGGCGAGCACAGCCACCCCGCCCCCGCCCACCGCAACTCCCTGGCCGGCACCACGCGCAACAGGCAGCAGGCGCCGGAGCCTGCTGCCGGACAGAGCGCTCCCGCCGCCAGAGCCGAGGAGTCGGCGGCGGCGGCGGCGGCGGAGCCGAGCCCAGGGCAGTCGACGTCGGGCGGGATGTCCCCGACGACGCCCCTGCGCACGCCCTCCATGGAGGAGTACAACCAAGACTCAGAATTCGACGAGGCCGCCGGCGGCGCAAGTCAGCCGCCCAAGGACGTCGAGAAGGACCGCGAGGACGAGCTGGTGAAGATATTGGAGGCGTGCGTGCACGGCGGCGACCCCAGCATCCTCGTCGAGGAGACGTTCGTGGTCACGCCGTGGGTCACGGCCCCCGGCGGCGCGGCCGGGTGGAGTTGACTCCGCCGCTACAGTCCGTACATTGCCATATATAGCAGCATGCTGTCAATTATAATCCTGGCTCGTTGCAGCGGTAGCAGTAGAAACATAAGAGAAAAGAAAAAAAGATAGAGGTGAAAGAGAGCATCTGATCCGTGCTACAACCCCAGTGCCAGCCGGCCGGTAGTTATTCGCCTAGTGTAATTAAGTGCTAATTAGCTCCGGAGTAATACAGTAGCGAGTGTTCTTTGATGGCTTGATTAGAGTACTTATACTGCATGTATAATTAAACCAAACCCAAAGACAATGTTTCTTTTTCTTCTTCTTCTCTCTTGACATGTTTGGGCCATTCAATGGCTGCCTAGCTTTATCTAGAGGTTTTTGGTGCTACATTTGTGCGTACACTAGCTAGACTGATCATGATGATGCAGCCCCAGTTGCACCCAGGTGATGGAGCAAGAAGGGCGAGATAGATAAAGGGAGGACAGAAATGGAAGAAGGGAAGGGGAGTTGGTGCATGCTGTGGGTGGCTCCCCTTGTCTCTTCCCTTTCACTGTGTGCCCAATTTGTGTGTGTAGTGCCTTTCTGGCTGCAGTGCAGTTATGCTTTTGCAGATCAGGACCATGTTGCTCCGGCCCAATGGATGGTACCTTTTGATTCTCGGATCTCGGTCCTGTGTGTATTGGGACGTACTGCTGCTGCTACCAATCCTCATTTCCCTAATTTTCATGTTGCTCTTCTAGTGAATTCAGTGTTTAGACGTTGGTTTCTTTGGATACTGATGAAGTACATGGCGTGTAGATCCTTATGATATCGCCTTTTTCGGTTGAATGTGGATGTATAAGAGCATCTCCAGCCGCCCCCCCCCCCCCCCCCCCCCCCCCCCCCCGAGAGGCCCCCCAAGAGGCCTTTTTCATCGCCGGCACGCATTTTTTCACCCAGTCACGCCCCCAACAGCTCAAATAGCGCCGGATTTAGCTAAAGTTACAGCCGGCGGTACCAACCCAAACCCAAAGAATCAGGGGGCAGCTGGGGGCGCCGGCGCTCTTTTTTGCATGCAAAAGCCCCACAAGTCAGCCTCTCTCCTCACTCTATTTCCTCTTTTCCTCCCTGGCCCACCACGTGCATGGCCTCTCTCCTGTAGCTCCAGCCACGTCGGGAACCCGTCGCCCTCGTTCGTGTCGCCGCAGCCGAAGGCCACGCCGGGGAGCGTCGACGAGGAGTGCGGCCGTGGTCCAGGCGGCCGGCGAGGCCTGCCACGGGCGGCCCCGGCACCGGGCGGCACCGAGCGCGGAGGCCAAGGGCGGCCCCTGCTCCGGGCACACTGGCCCCGAGCGTGGCGACCACGGGCAGACCCGAGTACGGAGGAGACCACAGGCGCCATGGGCGGCCCCGACTCCGGGCACGCCGGCCACGGGGGGCCCCGGCCACGACGAGCCACACACCGGCGGACAGCCATGGCGGGAGGCCGGGGCGGTGCTGTTCCTGATGGGTATTTCTCCCATGTAGGAACGACACCGCACGACCGCCGTGGCGCGCTTCCGTCGGGGCTGCTTCACCGGGACGGCCAAGGGCCATCTCCACCGCGCCGAAGGGCCACCGCCGGCCGACGCCGCTGCTCCACGTTGTGCGCGCAGCCGCACCACCGTTCACGCAACGGAACCGCTCTGCATCGGGGCTGTCTGCGGCAGCGGGCTCCAGGGTTGGCCCCCTGCGGCGCGGCGCGGTCTTCCGTGGGCGTGGCCGAGCGCGGCCGTGGGCAGGCGGGCGCGGTGCGGCCGTGGGCGTGGCGAGCGCGGCCGTGGTCGTGACGAGCGCGGGCGGGCGCGGCGCGACCGTGGGCGGGACGGCGAGGGCGGGACGGCGCAGGGCCACGAGGAGTAGGAGCAGAAGCAGATGGCGAGGGAGATGGAGATGGGGTGGGGGGACAACGAGTGGAATTGTTTTGACACCCAGGCTAAAATTATCGCCGGCAGCCCCCAGGCGGTGAAAAAAATGCCTCCTGGGGGGCTCAACGGCTGGAGATGCCCTAAGAGCCATAGAACATTTCCCCTCCAACCATGCATAAGAGTTACTAGGTGCCAATTCATTGAAAGAGAAAGATACATCGCCAAAAGGCGAGGTCCTACAACGCCAAAGAGGCATGACCCGGAAAGGAAGAATCTAAATGACCTAAGATCAAATACCCTAAAGAACCGGATCCAGGACCGGAGACGAGCAATCCTAGCTTAAGCTGCATCATACGACATGAAAAGGCGAGAAACATCTGCTGCAAGAGCCTGGACACCAGTCAACTGTAACACGACCCAAACTCAACAGCCACGAAGATGACAACGACTAACACACAAGCACCCCAGGGGCAAAATCACAATCAAACATAAGGACAACACTTCCTGAACGAGCCTAGGCGCAACATTGCCGAGCAACAACGACACCGTTCCATCACTATCGGACCAGCCGTCACCTAAGCCGTAGATGGGAGGGCATGAAGGTGGACGGGCACTAACTGGAGGAAGGGGGTGAGAAGCAAACACCTGTAATGAAGCCCATAGCCAGTACAACTGACAAGCTGGGGTCGAGGCCCCGCACGATATGAGGAAGAGATAACTGACGGGGATGCCCACACCATAACAAAACCAAAAGGCCTTCAAGAAAAAGCAACCAAGCACCAAACGTCAAAAATCACCCACTATCGGCCAGGAAGGAGCCACAAGGAGGAAGATGTGCCAGATCTGGTAGAACCACTGAAAGATTTGGTAAGAAAAAGATCAAGAGGGGGAGACAGAGTGGGCGGCGAGGATGGCAAGGAATAGAGGCACACATGAAACGACATGATGAAGTACCCATCACACCTCGACGTGGCTCCAGGAAGAGACTAGAGCACGCATGGCCAAGCGACCGCATCCGACAAGATCATACTCACCAAAAGCGACAAGAAGAAGCAACCGAGGGAACATACCTCGCCACCTGAAACATGATGAAGTAGCCACCCGAAACGACATGATGAAGAAGCTACCGAGGGAACATACCTCGCCACCTGAAACATGATGAAGTAGCCACCTGGAACGACATGATGAAGAAGCAACCGAGGATGGCGAGGAATAGAGGCACACCTGAAACGACGTGATGAAGTAGCCACCACACCTCCACATGGCTCCAGGAAGCGACTGGAGCACGCATGGCCAAGCGACCGCGTCCGACAAGATCATACTCACCAAAAGCGACAAGAAGAAGCAATTGAGGGAACATACCTCGCCACCGCCGTCCTTGGTGGTCGCTTGGGCTTTCTCGATGGCGATCTCCCACGATGGCGAGAATGGGGGATGTGAGGCAGCGAGGGTTGTGATTATTGCTAGAGGCGCCAAAGCTGGGGGTGGAAGACCTGCATAATATAAGGAAAAACAAACTGATGGTGACGCGCACACCATCACAAACCAAAAGGCCTTTGAGCAGAAGCGACCAACCACCGAACGTCAAAACCCACCCACCCCCGGTCAGGGAGGAGCCACAAGGAGGAAGATGTGCCAGATCCGGCGGAACCACTGCCAGATTTGGCAAGAGAAACGACCGAGAGGGGGAGAGAGTGAGCGACAAGGATGGCAAGGAACATAGGCACACCTAAACCGACATGATGAAGTAGCCACCGCACCTCGACACGACACCAGCAAGCGAATGGAGCATGGACAAGCGACTGATGTCCGACAAGATCTACTCGCCAAAAGCAAGAAGAAGAAGCAACCCGGAGAACATACCTCGCCGATGCCATCGTTGGTGGTCGCTTGGGCTTTCCCACTAGCGATCTCCCACGGTGATGACAACGGGTGTGTGTGCAGATGTGAGGCAGCTAGGGTTGTGATTATTGCTAGAGTCGCCCAAGCTGGGGGTGGAGGACCCGCACAATATGAGGAAAAGATAACCGACGACGACACCCACACCATCACAAACCAAAATGCCTTGTAGCGGAAGATACAAACCACCAAACGTCCAAACCCACTCACTACCGGCCGGAGAGGGGCCACACAGAGGAAGATGTGCCAGATCCGGCGGAACCACTGGCAGATTTGGCAAGAAAATGACTGAGAGTGGAAGAGAGTGGACGGCGAGGATGGCAAGGAATAGAGGCACACCTGAAAAGACATGAAGACATAGCCACTGCACCTCGACATGGCCCCAGGAAGCGACTGGAGCATGGCCAAGCCATCGGTGTCCGACAAGATCGTACTATGTAAAAGCAACCAGAAGAAGCAAATGAGGGGAGATACCCCGCCGCCGTCGTCCTTGGCGGTCACGTGGGCGTTCCCACCGATGATCTCACACGGTGGAGAGAAGGGAGGGCGTGGATGTGGGCCGTCTAGGGTTGTGATTATCGCTAGAGTCGCACAAGCTGGGGTGGAGGCCGCACACGATATGAGGAAGAGATAACTGACAGTGACGCCCACATCATCACAAACCAAAAGGTCTTCGAGCAAAAGCGACCAACCACCAAACATCAAAACCCACCCACTGTCGACCGGAGAGGAGTCGCGGGGAGGAGGATGTGGCAGATCTGGCGGAATCGGTGTCAGATTTGGCAAGGAACAACCGAGAGGGGGAGAGAGTAGGCGGCGAGGATGGCAAAGAACAAAGGCACACCTGGAAACGACATGATGAAGTAGCCACCACACGTCGACATGGCCCAGGAAGTGATTGGAGCATGGACATATGATCGATGTCCAACAAGATCATACTCGCCAAAAGCGACCAGAAGAAGCAACCCAAGGAAGATACCTCGCCGCTGCCGTCCTTAGTGGTTGTGTGGGCTTTCCCATCGACGATCTCACACGGATGCGATAAAGGGGAGGGGAGGGGTGAGGCGGCTAGGGTTGTGATTATCGCCAGAGTCGCCCAAGTGGGAACAACGCCAGGTAAGGACGGGTGCGCTATGTCGGATCGCACGACTATTTATAAGATTGTCGGGTGCGCTAAATTGGAACTGTTTTTGTAAAACTTATTTTTGCATATTTGTCTAATAAAATCATAAGTTTATTGTGTCTGCAACTATTTCGTTAGTCATGTGAAATTCTCATATACCATGACCATTTTGTTTTGTTTGGCTTTGCATATACATGTACCCTTTTGCGTTTCCTTTTCTTTCTTTATTTGTATTTTATTGTTAGTTAGTGTTTTTTAGAAAAAAAAATCAGTAAGTTTGATATTATAGGATTACTGACAATTTAGATAGGTGAATCGCATATAAGAGCTCACAAAATTGTCTAGTCTGTATTTGAGGTTGGTTTTCCGAAACTTAGTCTTGAAGTAGTAGTGTTGTGCCTTTAAATTATTAATATCTAGGTTGTTATTAAAAAAAGTTGGTAATCTGAAATCAAAAGTGAGCTCAGCAATGAGATCACCCAACGAGTCATTGTTGAATTTACACTTTTTTAACACATGATTGAATTTATACTAACCAAGTCAAATTAGTACAGTAGTCTAACTCAAGAGTTGTTTACGCCCTAAAATGCACTTCCTAGCGGCATCTCTCGCATGTTCGTCGCGTGGACGTTAGGAGTACATCTGCAAAATATACCTTCTTCCTGGTCAACGTGTTGCAGTGAAGAGTGCGGACCGGCCGGGCTCAAAACGGTTTGTCTCCGTACCCCTCTCCCCCGCCCATGCGCCAGCGGGACACCCGAAATCCCGGCCTATTAACTGGTCGAAATATACAAATAAATACTACTGCATTGAAGGAGTATCAAAATATGAACTTTTGATTGTCTTTTGTTGCTAGGAGTACATTAAAGGACTTGCTAGTCTTAATAGTAACAAAATGGTGTGTTGAAAAATATATATGGCACAACTATAAAAATAATGATATATACTCCTTTCGTTTCAAAATATAAGATGTATTAGTTTTTATCAACCTGTGGTTGGATGGTTAGTGAGACAATGATATCCCCAGCCTATCAGAATTCAAGTCCTGATACTCGCATTATTTCTGGATTTATTTCAGAATTTCCGGTGATGCGCTTTCAGTTGGAGGAGACATTTCTGTCGACGACGAGGCACTTACGGTGATTTTGTAAATCTCAAGATGATATGCCGGCCCAGCCTCTCGAAGGTGCTCATAAAGTTAGGATATGCGTGTGTGCGTTTGTAGGGGTGAGTGTATGCGTGTATGTATGAGCGCTTGCGTCTGTACTGACGTTCAAAATATAAATATATATATATATATATATATATATATATATATGAAAATATGCACCTACGTAAGTATTTTTAGTTCCCAAACATAAAACAGAGATGTATGATGAACTATCCCTCACAGCAGAGATGTTTTTATTTTTCTGGCCGGATGTGGTGACGTCCTTTCATGGTATATCTCCTTGTAGTTGTTGTACGGAGCATGTGTCAGAAAAAGTGATTTGTAACCGTGCCGTGAGTTAAGGCCGGCAGTTAATTAGGGGAGGCATTGGCGTCATTAACTAGGATCTTACTTAATGCGACGTTCTTTTACCCCTCGAATTAGGGGGGGCCACCCCCGCGCCCGCGCCCGCGCGCTGCCCGTGGGAAGCGCCGAGAGGCCGGAGCTCGAGGCCTCGAGCAAAGTACTCGTACAGTAGTAAAAGCCACGGTTCAAGCAGCAGAGCAGCCCTGTGTTCGGGTCCGTTCGATGCGCGTTACTGCCTCCGTCACGGGAAGGAAAAGCAATGCTCAACCCCGGGACCGACCGACTGGAGTTCGTGCGCGACACACGGTCGTCGGTGGTTTTTCTCGTCTTGTGCCGTGCTGCCAGAACCTCCGACGGATCGATGTCGCCCCGTGGCCGTCACCACCGGGCGTACGCGCTTGTCCCAGTTTTGGCTACACCCCGATCCGCGGTGCCCTGCTGTGCATGCCCCGTCACGGCAACCGGCCGGTAGTTCCCCACCGACGCGACGGGCGTCTGCAAAACCAGCGAATACCCGCCGAACTTAATGGCAGCGCGTGCGATGCAAACCATCGCTTAATGTCGCCGGCGTCGGTGGCTGACGACGGCCGCGTGGATGGGCGGCCTTTGGATTCTTCCGGCGGCTCGAGATCGACGGTCGAGCGGCCGCGGATCAACGGGTCCATCGACCCACCGGGACGGAACCGAGATAGAGAGAGAGAGAGCGACTGGTCGGTGCGCGCATTCGATCGACAGCCGGGCGGGCGGCGGCTGCTGCGTGATTCAAGGTCGCTCTCCTGCTAAAGCTTTCCTAGCGGCTATGATCACATCCGTCGTGTCGCCTATTCCTGCTTTGGAACCTTGGAACCGAGTTCTCCAGGGATGACAGCAATTCTAGCACAGTGGGTCAGTGCCATTTGTTTTTTGAATGAAATGGATATTCTTCCCCAATTTCATTAACTAAACCAGCATTTTTGTCTACAACCCAAACACAGCAAGCACCAGTAAGGTTCCAAACCACACTCACCCTTCTTTTTCCAAAAAAAAACTTTTGATTTATTCATCTTCGATCATGACAGTACAACGAATATAAAAAATAATAATTATTACATCCAGATCCGTAGATCACCTAGCGACGACTACAAAAACTAAAGAGAGCCGAAGACGAGCCGGCGCCATCACCCTTCCCTCGCCAGAGCCGGCCAAAACTTGTTGTAGTAGGCAGTCAGAAAGTCGTCATGCTAAGACACCATAGGACCAGCGCAGTAGAACATCAACCACCGCTGATGAAAAATAGCGTAGATCGAAAGGATCTAACCTGAAGACACACAAACGTAGACGAACTACGACCAGGTCCAAGCAAATTCACCAAGGATAGATCCGTTGCAGACGCACCTCCACATGCTCACCAATGATGCTAGACACACCACCGGGATGGGGGCTAGTCGAGGAGAGCCTCATTCCATCCTTAAGAAGCCGTTGTTGTCTTGTCTTCCTATGCAGGTTAGACAACAATAGTACTTTGATGTAATAACATGTTGCGATAGACAAATATTGTATGTTCTAAAAACAGGAACACGTGTCTTATTCACAAGTATAATGTGCAAGCTAAGCAGATGGAATTTAACAAAATTAGAATCAATACAAGCTAGACATCATACGTAATGTGCAACCACATATAACAATGCCAAGTTAGAGGGAGCACCTACGATGGTGGAGCAGGGGACGTGTGCTCATCATCAACACAACTACGTTGAGTGTCTATGCATATGATATCTTGCAAATCTTATTGGGGGATGGCGGAGTAGTATCTGTAGAGACCCTCCATTTCAGTTGGTCGGAAGGAGTAACATAATCCACTGTCTTGTTAATTTTCCTCCGCTTTATTGATTTTGCATTGTCAAGTAAAATGACAAGAAAAAAGCAATAAAGTCCACTCTTCAAAACCCACTCATGCATGATATTGACAATCGCTATTTTGATGTACAACAAACACATGATACGAGGATGATGTTGGGGAACGTAGTAATTTCAAAAAAATTTCTACGCACACGCAAGATCATGGTGATGCATAGCAACGAGGGGAGAGTATGATCTACGTACCCTTGTAGATCGCAACGGAAGCGTTGACACAACGTAGAGGAAGTAGTCGTACGTCTTCTTCCCGATCCGACCGATCCAAGCACCGTTACTCCGGCACCTCCGAGTTCTTAGCACACGTACAGCTCGATGACGATCCCCGGGCTCCGATCCAGCAAAGCGTCGGGGAAGAGTTCCATCAGCACGACGGCGTGGTGACGATCTTGATGTATTACCGACGCAGGGCTTCGCCTAAGCACTACAACGATATGATCGAGGTGGAATATGGTGGCAGGGGGCACCGCACACGGCTAAGGAGCGATCTCAATGATCAACTTGTGTGTCTAGAGGTGCCCCCTGCCTCCGTATATAAAGGAGCCAAGGGAGAGGGGTGCGGCCAGCCCTATGGAGGCGCAGGAGGAGTCCTACTCCTACCGGGAGTAGGACCCCCCCCCAATCCTATTCCAAATAGGACTCCCAAGGGGGAAAGAGAGAGAGGTGGCCGGCCACCTCTCCTAGTCCTAATAGGACTAGGGGAGGGGGGGAGGCGCGCAACCCACTATGGGCAGCCCCTTTCACCTTTCCACTAAAGCCCAATAAGGCCCATATGACTCCCGGGGGGTTCTGGTAACCTCCCGGTAATCCGGTAAAATCCTGATTTCACCCGGAACACTTCCGATGTCCAAACATAGGCTTCCAATATATCAATCTTTATGTCTCGACCATTTCGAGACTCCTCGTCATGTCCGTGATCACATCCGGGACTCTGAACAACCTTCGGTACATCAAAATGCATAAACTCATAATAACTGTCATCGTAACGTTAAGCGTGCGGACCCTACGGTTTGAGAACAATGTAGACATGACTGAGACACATCTCTGGTCAATAACCAATAGCGGGACCTGGATGCCCATATTGGTTCCTACATATTCTACGAAGATCTTTTATCGGTCAGACCGCGTAACAACATACGTTGTTCCCTTTGTCATCGGTATGTTACTTGCCCGAGATTCGATCGTCGGTATCCAATACCTAGTTCAATCTCGTTACCGGCAAGTCTCTTTACTCGTTCCGTAATACATCATCTCACAACTAACTCATTAGTTGCAATGCTTGCAAGGCTTATGTGACGTGCATTACCGAGAGGGCCCAGAGATACCTCTCCGACAATCGGAGTGACAAATCCTAATCTCGAAATACGCCAACCCAACATCTACCTTTGGAGACACCTGTAATGCTCCTTTATAATCACCCAGTAACGTTGTGACGTTTGTTAGCACCCAAAGTGTTCCTCCGGCAAATGGGAGTTGCATAATCTCATAGTCATAGGAACATGTATAAGTCATGAAGGAAGCAATAGCAACATACTAAACGATCGGGTGCTAAGCTAATGGAATGGGTCATGTCAATCAGATCATTCAACTAATGATGTGACCTCGTTAATCAAATAACAACTCTTTGTCTATGGTTAGGAAATATAACCATCTTTGATTAACGAGCTAGTCAAGTAGAGGCATACTAGTGACACTCTGTTTGTCTATGTATTCACACATGTATTATGTTTCCGGTTAATACAATTCTAGCATGAATAATAAACATTTATCATGAAATAAGGAAATAAATAATAACTTTATTATTGCCTCTAGGGCATATTTCCTCCAGTCTCCCACTTGCACTAGAGTCAATAATCTAGATCACATCACCATGTAATTAACATCGATAGTTCACATCATCATGTGATTAACACCCATAGTTCACATCGCCATGTGACCAACACCCAAAGGGTTTACTAGATTCAGTAATCTAGTTCACATCGCTATGTGATTAACACCCAAGGAGTACTAAGGTGTGATCATGTTCTGCTTGTGAGAGAATCTTAGTCAACGGGTCTGCCACATTCAGATCCGCATGTATTTTGCAAATTTCTATGTCAACAATGCTCTGCATGGAGCTACTCTAGCTAATTGCTCCCACTTTCAATATGTATCTAGACCAAGACTTAGAGTCATCTAGATTAGTGTCAAAACTTGCATCGGCGTAACCCTTTACGACGAACCTTTTTTTTTCACTTCCCTAATCGAGAAACATATCCTTATTCCACTAAGGATAATTTCGACCGCTGTCCAGTGATCTACTCCTAGATCACTATCGTACTCCCTTGCCAAACTCAATGGTAGGGCATACAATAGATCTGGTATACAGCATGGCATACTTTATAGAACCTATGACTGAGGGATAGGGAATGACTTTCATTCTCTTTCTATCTTCTGCCGTGGTCGAGCTTTGAGTCTTACTCAACTTCACACCTTGTAATACAGGCAAGAACTCTTTCTTTGACTGCTCCATTTTGAACTACTTCAAAATCTTGTCAAGGTATGTACTCATTGAAAAAACTTATCAAGTGTCTTGATCTATCTCTATAGATCTTGAAGCTCAATATGTAAGCAGCTTCACCAAAGTCTTTCTTTGAAAAACTCCTTTCAAACACTCCTTTATGCTTTGCAGAATAATTCTACATTATTTCCGATCAACAATATGTCATTCACATATACTTATCAGAAATGTTGTAGTGCTCCCACTCACTTTCTTGTAAATACAGGCATCACCGCAAGTCTGTATAAAACTATATGCTTTGATCAACTTATCAAAGCGTATATTCCAACTCCGAGATTCTTGCACCAGTCCATAGATGGATCGCTGGAGCTTGCATATTTAGTTAACACCTTTAGGATCGACAAAACCTTCTAGTTGCATCGTATACAACTCTTCTTTAGTAAATCCATTAAGGAATGCATTTTTGTTTATCCATTTGCTAGATTTCATAAAACGCGGCAATTGCTAACATGATTCGGACAGACTTAAGCATAGATACGAGTGAGAAACTCTCATTGTAGTCAACACCTTGAACTTGTCGAAAACCTTTTGCGACAATTCTAGCTTTGTAGATAGTAACACTACTATCAGCGTCCGTCTTCCTCTTGAAGATCCATTTATTTTCTATGGCTTGCCGATCATCGGGCAAATCCATCAAAGTCCATACTTTGTTCTTATACATGGATCATATCTCAGATTTCATGGCTTCAAGCCACTTTGCGGAATCTGGGCTCACCATCACTTCTTCATAGTTCGTAGGTTCATCATGATCTAGTAGCATGACTTCCAGAACAGGATTACCGTACCACTCTGGGGCGGATCTTACTCTGGTTGATCTACGAGGTTCAGTAGTATCTTGATCTGAAGTTTCATGATCATTATCATTAGCTTCCTCACTAACTGGTGTAGGTGTCACTGAAACAGTTTTCTGTGATGTACTACTTTCCAGTAAGGGAGCAGGTACAGTTACCTCGTCAAGTTCTACTTTCCTCCCACTCACTTCTTTCGAGAGAATCTCCTTCTCTAGAAAGTATCCATTCTCAGCAACGAATGTCTTGCCTTTGGATCTGTGATAGAAGGTGTACCCAACTGTTTCCTTTGGGTATCCTATGAAGACGCACTTCTCCGATTTGGGTTTTGAGCTTATCAGGTTGAAACTTTTTCACATAAGCATTGCAACCTCAAACTTTTAAGAAACGACAACTTTGGTTTCTTGCCAAACCACAGTTCATAAGGCGTCGTCTCAACGGATTTAGATGGTGCCCTATTTTAATGTGAATGCAGCTGTCTCTAATGCATAACCCCAAAACGATAGTGGTAGATCGGTAAGAGACATCATAGATTGCACTATATCCAATAAAGTACGATTATGACGTTCGGACACACCATTATGCTGTGGTGTTCCATGTGGCATGAGTTTGTGAAACTATTCCACATTGTTTTAATTGAAGGCCAAACTCGTAACTCAAATATTTTACCTCTGCGATCATATCGTAGAAACTTTTATTTTCTTGTCACGATGATTTTCCACTTCACTCTGAAATTCTTTGAACTGTTCAAATGTTTCAGACTTATGTTTCATCAAGTAGATATCCCCATATCTGCTCAAATCATCTGTGAAGGTCAGAAAATAATGATACCTGCTGCAAGCCTTAATATTCATCGGACCACATACATCAGTATGTATGATCTCCAACAAATCTGTTGCTTGCTTCATTGTTCCGGAGAATGGCGTTTTAGTCATCTTGCCCAAAAGGCATGGTTCGCAAGCATCAAGTGATTCATAATCAAGTGATTCCAAAATCCCATCAGCATGGAGTTTCTTCATGCGCTTTACACCAATATGACCTAAACGGCAGTGCTACAAATAAGTTGCACTATCATTATTAACTTTGCATCTTTTGGTTTCAATATTATGATTAGGTGTATCACTACGATCGAGATCCAACGAACTATTTTCATTGGGTGTGTAACCATATAAGGTTTTATTCATGTAAACAGAACAACAATTTATTCTCTTACTTAAATGAATAACCGTATTACAATAAACATGATCAAATCATATTCATGCTCAACGCAAACACCAAATAACACTTATTCAGGTTCAACACTAATCCCGAAAGTATAGGGAGTGTGCGATGATGATCATATCAATCTTGGAACCACTTTCAACACACATCGTCACTTCACCCTTAACTAGTCTCTGTTTATTCTGCAACTCCCGTTTCGAGTTACTAATCTTAGCAACTGAACTAGTATCAAATACTGAGGGGTTGCTATAAACACTAGTAAAGTACACATCAATAACATGTATATCAAATATACTTATGTTCACTTTGCCATCCTTCTTATCTGCCAATCACTTGGGGTAGTTCCGCTTCCAGTGACCAGTCCCTTTGCAGTAGAAACACTTAGTCTCAGGCTTAGGACCAGACTTGGGCTTCTTCACTTGAGCAGCAACTTGCTTGCTGTTCTTCTTGAAGTTCCCCTTCTTCCCTCTGCCCTTTTCTTGAAACTAGTGGTCTTGTCTACCATCAACATTTGATGTTTTTCTCGATTTCTACCTTTGTCAATTTCCGCATTACGAAGAGCTTGGGAATCGTTTCCGTTATCCCTTGCATGTCATAGTTCATCACGAAGTTCTACTAACTTGGTGATGGTGACTAGAGAATTCTGTCAATCACTATTTTATCTGGAAGATTAACTCCCACTTGATTCAAGCGATTGTAGTACCCAGACAATCTGAGCACATGCTCACTAGTTGAGCGATTCTCCTCCATCTTTTAGCTATAGAACTTGTTGGAGATTTCATATCTCTCAACTCGGGTATTTGCTTGAAATATTAACTTCAACTCCTGGAACATCTCATATGGTCCATGACGTTCAAAACGTCTTTGAAGTCCCGATTCTAAGCTGTTAAGCATGGTGCACTAAACTATCAATTAGTCATCATATTGAGCTAGCCAAACGTTCATAACGTCTGCATCTGCTCCTGCAATAGGTCTGTCACCTAGCGGTGCATCAAGGACATAATTCTTCTGTGCAGCAATGAGGATAAACCTCAGATCACGGATCCAATCCGCATCGTTGCTACTAACATCTTTCAACACAATTTTTCTCTAGGAACATATCAAAATAAACATATGAAAGCAACAACGCGAGCTATTGATCTACAACATAGATATGCTAATACTATCAGGACTAAGTTCATGATAAATTAAAGTTCAATTAATCATATTACTTAAGAACTCCCACTTAGATAGACATCCCTCTAATCCTCTAAGTGATCACGTGATCCAAATCAACTAAACCATGTCCGATCATCACGTGAGATGGAGCAGTTTCATTGGTGAACATCACTATGTTGATCATATCTACTATATGATTCACGCTCGACCTTTCGGTCTCCGTGTTCCGAGGCCATATCTGTATATGCTTGGCTCGTCAAGTATAACCTGAGTATTCCGCGTGTGCAACTGTTTTGCACCCGTTGTATTTGAACGTAGAGCCTATCACACCCGATCATCACGTGGTGTCTCAACACGAAGAACTTTCGCAACGGTGCATACTCAGGGAGAACACTTCTTGATAATTAGTGAGAGATCATCTTAAAATGCTACCGTCAAACTAAGCAAAATAAGATGTATAAAAGATAAACATCATATGCAATCAAAATATGTGACATGATATGGCCATGATCATCTTGTGCCTTTGATCTCCATCTCCAAAGCATTGTCATGATCTCCATCGTCACCGGCATGACACCATGATCTCCATCATCTTGATCTATATCAATGTGTCGTCACATGGTCGTCTCGCCAACAATTGCTCTTGCAACTATTGCTATCGCATAGCGATAAAGTAAAGCAATTATTGGGCACTTGCATCTTATGCAATAGAGAGACAACCATAAGGATTTTTCCAGTTGCCGATAACTTCAACAAAACATGATCATCTCATACAACAACTTATATCTCATCATGTCTTGACCATATCACATCACAACATGCCCTGCAAAAACAAGTTAGACGTCCTCTATTTTGTTGTTGCAAGTTTTACGTGGCTGCTACGGGCTTAAGCAAGAACCAATCTCACCTACGCATCAAAACCACAATGATAGTTTGTCAAATAGACTCCGTTTTAACCTTCGCAAGGACCGGGCATAGCCACACTCGGTTCAACTAAAGTTGGAGAAACTGTCACCCGCTAGCCACCTTTGTGCAAAGCACGTCGGGAGAACCGGTCTCGCGTAAGCGTACGCATAATGTCGGTCCGGGCCGCTTCATCCAACAATACCGCCGAACCAAAGTATGACATGCTAGTAGGCAGTATGACTTATATCGCCCACAACTCACTTGTGTTCTACTCGTGCATATAACATCAAACCATAAAAACCTAGGCTCGGATGCCACTGTTGGGGAACATAGTAATTTCAAAAAATTTCCTACGCACACGCAAGATCATGGTGATGCATAGCAACGAGGGGAGAGTATGATCTACGTACCCTTGTAGATCGCAACGGAAGCGTTGACACAACGTAGAGGAAGTAGTCGTACGTCTTCTTCCCGATCCGACCGATCCAAGCACCGTTACTCCGGCACCTCCGAGTTCTTAGCACACGTACAGCTCAATGACGATCCCTGGGCTCCGATCCAGCAAAGCATCGGGGAAGAGTTCCGTCAGCACGACGGCGTGGTGACGATCTTGATGTATTACCGACGCAGGGCTTCGCCTAAGCACTACAATGATATGATCGAGGTGGAATATGGTGGCAGGGGGCACCGCACACGGCTAAGGAGCGATCTCAATGATCAACTTGTGTGTCTAGAGGTGCCCCCTGCCTCCGTATATAAAGGAGCCAAGGGGGAGGGGTGCAGCCAGCCCTATGGAGGCGCAGGAGGAGTCCTACTCCTACCGGGAGTAGGACTCCCCCCAATCCTATTCCAAATAGGACTCCCAAGGGGGAAAGAGAGAGAGAGAGGTGGCCGGCCACCTCTCCTAGTCCTAATAGGACTAGGGGAGGGGGGGAGGCGCGCAACCCACTATGGGCAGCCCCTTTCACCTTTCCACTAAAGCCCAATAAGGCCCATATGACTCCCGGGGGGTTCCGGTAACCTCCCAGTAATCCGGTAAAATCCTGATTTCACCCGGAACACTTCCGATGTCCAAACATAGGCTTCCAATATATCAATCTTTATGTGTCGACCATTTCGAGACTCCTCGTCATGTCCGTGATCACATCCGGGACTCCGAACAACCTTCGGTACATCAAAATGCATAAACTCATAATAACTGTCATCATAACGTTAAGCGTGCGGACCCTACGGTTCGAGAACAATGTAGACATGACTGAGACACATCTCTGGTCAATAATCCCAATAGCGGGACCTGGATGCCCATATTGGCTCCTACATATTCTACGAAGATCTTTATCGGTCAGACCGCATAACAACAAACGTTGTTCCCTTTGTCATCGGTATGTTACTTGCCCAAGATTCGATCGTCGGTATCCAATACCTGTTCAATCTCGTTACCGGCAAGTCTCTTTACTCATTCTGTAATACATCATCTCGCAACTAACTCATTAGTTGCATTGCTTGCAAGGCTTAAGTGATGTGCATTACCGAGAGGGCCCAGAGATACCTCTCCGACGATCGGAGTGACAAATCCTATTCTCGAAATATGTCAACCCAACATGTACCTTTGGAGACACCTGTAGAGCACCTTTATAATCACCCAGTTACGTTGTGACGTTTGGTAGCACACAAAGTGTTCCTCCGGCACACGGGGGTTACATAATCTCATAGTCATAGGAACATGTATAAGTCATGGAGAAAGCAATAGCAACATACTAAACGATCGGGTGCTAAGCTAATGGAATGGGTCATGTCAATCAGATCATTCAACTAATGATGTGACCTCGTTAATCAAATAACAACTCTTTGTCTATGGTTAGGAAACATAACCATCTTTGATTAACGAGCTAGTCAAGTAGAGGCATACTAGTGACACTCTGTTTGTCTATGTATTCACACATGTATTATGTTTCCGGTTAATACAATTCTAGCATGAATAAATAAACATTTATCATGAAATAAGGAAATAAATAATAACTTTATTATTGCCTCTAGGGCATATTTCCTTCAGATGAAACATGTACGAAAAATAGGACGACATAACATATTCAAAACTAATTGTGTAAACTAAGCAGAAGTCATTTCAACAAATTAGAAGCAATGCAAGCTAGACACCACATGAAAGATGCAATCAATATAACTCTGCCAAATGAAAAGCGTCCAACCATAAATGGCGTTTCAACAAATTAGAAGCAGTACATGCTATAAGTGATATGAAAGATGAAACCAATATCACACTCCATGTGCTAAAGGTGTCCCGTCATAAGTGATTGACGCGGGATACACAAGAACAATAGTATATGTAAGGACATGGTTAATAGACAAATATAGTATGTAGCAAAAATAGGAACGCATGTCACATTAACAAGAATAATGTGTAAACTAAGCAGAATACCAGATATAATTTAATCAAATTAGAAGAATATCAAGTTAGACACCATATGCAAATCGCACTACCAAGTTAGAGCAAACACCTGTGATGATGGTGTAGGGGAAATGCGGTCATCAAGTATAGACCTACATTGACTATCTTTATCTAACCTTACTGTTTGTTGAGAATCATGTGGGTGTGATGCCCCCGATTCAATCGTGCACTAATCGTACACACAAATGCGCACGATCAAGACCAGAGACTTACGAGAAGATATCACAACACAACTCTAGACACAAATAAAATAGTACAAGTTTTATATTACAAGCCAGGGGCCTCGGGAGTTCGAATACACAAGAGTCAACGGAAGCAACAATATTTGAGTACAGACATAAGTAACAAGTCTGCCTTAAGAAGACTGAGAAAAACAACGACATCTAGATTGAAAAGGCGCATGCCTCCTGCCTGGGAGCCGCCTATCTACTCTTGGTCATCTGTGGTCTTTGCATAGTAGTAGGCTCCGTCGTGGTAGTAGTAGTCGGCTGCGGAATCATCTGGCTCCTGGGCTTCGTCATATGATTGCAACAATCATGTAGAGGAGAAAAGGGGTAGCAAAGTACTCGCAAAACTTACATCAGATATATGCTAAGTATGCATCGGTAGCAAAGGAATGGGGCTATATTTTTGGACTAAACTACAGAAATGCCAGAATAGAAGGAAATGCCTAGCCTATTGAAGACTAGCATCTTGCAGCATTAGAAGAGTGTAGATTAGCATAACATAAGTATTAAGTATAATGTAGTAACGCACAGAGATCTTTCCTCGACCCCCTGCGAGAAAGCAATCCCGGAGCCATCATATCCATTTAGTGTCTCCAGTATCCAGCTCTAGTTGTAATAAATCGGGATACAACTCCGAGCGTCCGTTACCGTGGATACGGCTATTCGAATAGATTAACTTCCCTACAGGGTGCACAAACTTACCCAACATGCTTGATTAACTCCGGCCAAACACACTTTCCTGGGTCATGCTTGACCTCGGCTGATTGACACGTCGTAATCCTACCTAGACTCAATAGAGAGGCCAGCACGCTAGTCTACATCCTAAGCGCGGAGGGGTCTTGGGCCCATCACCCTTTGCACTCCCGCATGTTGCGTGGACGACTGGGAACAGTCCTGGCAACCTCTTTATACAAAGTAGGTGCTTACGCGGACCACCCGGGTGTGTGCCGCTCAATCGCTAACGTGAGTGAGCTTTTGGAAGAAACGTACGACACAAAGTGCCCATACTCATTCCCGCGTGGTGGTCAGTGCAAAAAGGCCAAAGGCCTACTCAGATCACATATTCAAACCGTTAGTGTCTTAGGAGCGCGCGATAATGATCAAACGCACGATATGTGGTCCCGTCTCACGGACTTACGACAAGGGCCAAGAATGCCAGCCATGCCACGTAATTAACTCGCGCGTATCCTCTAGATCAACCCGACTCCACATCACTCACTACTACAGGATGGTCCAAACGCGACACTACGATCAGAGACCCTTCGACGAAGTTGTGTGCGATTCCATAATCGCAACTGGTGGTGTAAAAAACCCGTCAAAAAGGTGCAAAATGTTTACGATGGCGGATATATCAAACACGGTTCAGATTTTAGTTGTATGCGCGATGCAAGGCATATGGTTTAGTTCAATTAACTGTTTGGGATGAGGAGGAACAAAAGAAACGGGCAGCCAGATGAAGGTGTGTGCGATATAGAACATATGGTTCACTAGGATGAACTGTGTGTGATTAGGCAACACAATGGAAACAGTTCAACTAAACAAGATGTGTGTGATACGCGGCAAACATGTCCATAATCAGAAATGTGTGCGAAGACCAATAATAACATAGCCGATTGCTGCTAATAAGCCATGTGATTTGCACTGTCTATAGAAGAATAACATGTATATATATAACTGGAATAAACAATAAACATCCAATTACATAAGTGACTATATAGATCATTCGCACACACCTCAATAAACAATTTCATGCATTCCAAATGAGAAATGATCGTCTAGTCATCTACTTCTTGTGACGCTCCCGCCACTACTCTTTGGCTCGATCCCTCGTCTAGGGCAGGAAGAAGACACTTCCTCATGTCAACGATCCGCATGTACATCTCGTAGCTTGTGTACACGTCCTTGGCCGCGTACTTGACATGTTGTTCATCCAGTCTCTCATGCCACACACTGTGCCAGGCGTTCTTATCCTTCTTGCTCTCATTCTTGATCTTCATGTAGTAGGGGTCGATGATGGCCGAGGTGAGGTCAACCAGGGAGTTCAGTTTGTCTTTGTCGCTGCCCCAGACCTTGTAGTGGTGCTGGATGTTGACAAGATTCGGGCATTCCAAGCCCGAAACCTTGAGCGCTTTTTAGATCGTTGGTGGTGTCCACCGTAGCAAAACTGTAGTCGGAGCTGTTGATAAACCTGGAGAAATGCTCGCAAGGCCTTGTGGCAAGGTGGTAGTGGTTGACGAGGACGTCATGTCGCACGCACAACTGGGTGACGACAATCTTCTGATCGTGCTCGGCACGACCGATGGTGTACTCGAGGTCGAAGCCAACCACTTGGTACTTGTCCTCGGCAAGGAATTGACCCATAGTTTGGATGGAGCTCTCCCCCGAGACCGGATCATTCTTGTACACCACCGAGAGGGCCTTCCCCCTTACATGGGTGTCTACTACGTGATGCATGGTGAACTGCCCGCCGTTGTCATCGTCGGCCGTTGGGAGCGCCATTGGAGCCACGGAGATCGCCATTGGAATCGCCGGATGTCCTCTCTGCATGTGTCGTCATGGGTGTGCTTATTGTGTCGTGTGACACGGGAGATGAAGGTAAATGGCCGCAGGAATAAATGGGGGCCTGATAACCCACAAGTATAGGGGATCGCAACAGTTTTCGAGGGTAGAGTATTCAACCCAAATTTATTGATTCGACACAAGGGGAGCCAAAGAATATTCTCAAGTATTAGTAGTTGAGTTGTCAATTCAACCACACCTGGAAGACTTAATATCTGCAGCAAAGTATTTAGTAGCAAAGTATTATGGAAGTAACGGTAACGGTGGCAAAAGTAACCGTAGTAGTTTTTGTAGCAGTCGTGACAGTGGCAACAAAAAAGTAACTAAGCAAAGATCAATATGTGAAAATCTCGTAGGCAATGGATCAATGATGGATAATTATGTCGGATGCGATTCCTCATGCAACAGTTATAACATAGGGTGACACAGAACTAGCTCCAGTTCATCAATGTAATGTAGGCATGTATTCTGAATATAGTCATACGTGCTTATGGAAAATAACTTGCATGGCATCTTTTGTCCTACCCTCCCGTGGCAGCAGGGTCCTATTGGAAACTAATGGATATTAAGACCTCCTTTTAGTAGAGTACCGAACCAAAGCATTAACACTTAGTGAATACATGAACTCCTCAAACTACGGTCATCACTGGGAGTGGTCCCAATTTTTGTCATTTCGGGGTTGCCGAATCATAACACATAGTAGGTGACTATTGACTTGCAAGATAGGATCAATAACTCACATATATTCATGAAAACATAATAGGTTCAGATCTGAAATCATGGCACTCGGGCCCTAGTGACAAGCATTAAGCATAGCAAAGTCACAACAACATCAATCTTAGAACATAATGGATACCAGGGATCAAACCCTAACAAAACTAACTCGATTACATGGTAAATCTCATCCAACCCATCACCATCAAGCAAGCCTACGAAGAGATTACTCACGCACTATTGAGGAACATAGTAATTTCAAAAAAATTCCTACGCACACGCAAGATCATGGTGATGCATAGCAACGAGAGGGGAGAGTGTTGTCTACGTACCCTCGTAGACCGAAAGCGGAAGCGTTAGCACAATGCGGTTGATGTAGTCGTACGTCTTCATGATCCGACCGATCAAGTACCAAACGTACGACACCTCCGAGTTCAGCACACGTTCAGCCCGATGATGTCCCTCGAACTCCGATCCAGCCGAGTGTTGAGGGAGAGTTTCTTCAGCACGACCGCGTGGTGACGATGATGATGTTCTACCGACGCAGGGCTTCGCCTAAGCACCGCTACAGTATTATCGAGGTGGACTATGGTGGAGGGGGGCACCACACATGGCTAAAAGATCAAACGGCCAATTGTTGTGTCTATGGGTGCCCCTGCCCCCGCATATAAAGGAGCAAGTGGGGGTGCGGTCGGCCTAGAGAGGGGCGTGCCAGGAGGAGTCCTACTCCTACCGAGAGTAGGACTCCCCCCTTTTCCTTGTTGGACTAGGAGAGAGGGGAAAGAGGTGAAGGAGAAGAAGGAAGGGGGGCGCCGCCCCCTTTTCCTTGTCCTATTCGGACTAGGGGGAGGGGCGCGGCCCATGCCCTGGCCGCCTCTCCTCTCTTTCCACCAAGGCCCACTAAGGCCCATTAAGTCCCCGGGGGGTTCCGGTAACCTCCCGGTACTCCGGTAAAATCCCGATTTCACCCGGAACACTTCCGATATCCAAACATAGGCTTCCAATATATCAATCTTCATGTCTCGACCATTTCGAGACTCCTCGTCATGTCCGTGATCACATCCGGGACTCCGAACAACCTTCGGTACATCAAAACATATAAACTCATAATATAACTGTCATTGAAACGTTAAGCGTGCGAACCCTACGGGTTCGAGAACTATGTAGACATGACCGAGACACGTCTCCGGTCAATAAACAATAGCGGAACCTGGATGTTCATATTGGCTCCCACATATTCTATGAAGATCTTTATCGGTCAGACCGCATAACAACATACGTTGTTCCCTTTGTCATCGGTATGTTACTTGCCCGAGATTCGATCGTCGGTATCTCATTACCTAGTTCAATCTCATTACCGGCAAGTCTCTTTACTCGTTACATAATACATCATCCCACAACTAACTCATTAGTTGAAATGCTTGAAAGGCTTAAGTGATGTGCATTACCGAGAGGGCCTAGAGATACCTCTCCGACAATCGAAGTGACAAATCCTAATCTCGAAATACGCCAACCCAACAAGTACCTTCGGAGACACCTGTAGAGCACCCTTATAATCACCCAGTTACCTTGTGACGTTTGGTAGCACACAAAGTGTTCCTTCGATAAACGGGAGTTGCATAATCTCATAGTCATAGGAACATGTATAAGTTATGAAGAAAGCAATAGCAACAAACTAAACGATCAAGTGCTAAGCTAACGGAATGGGTCAAGGCAATCACATCATTCTCCTAATGATGTTATCCCGTTAATCAAATGACAACTCATGTCTATGGTTAGGAAACATAACCATCTTTGATCAACGAGCTAGTCAAGTAGAGGCATACTAGTGACACTCTGTTTGTCTATGTATTCACACATGTATTATGTTTCCGGTTAATACAATTCTAGCATGAATAATAAACATTTATCATGATATAAGGAAATAAATAATAACTTTATTATTGCCTCTAGGGCATATTTACTTCAGTCTCCCACTTGCACTAGAGTCAATTATCTAGATTACACAGTAATGATTCTAACACCCATGGAGTCTTGGTGCTGATCATGTTTTGCTCGTGGAAGAGGCTTAGTCAACGGGTCTGCAACATTCAGATCCGTATGTATCTTGCAAATTTCTATGTCTCCCACCTGGACTAAATCCCGGATGGAATTGAAGCGTCTCTTGATGTGCTTGGTTCTCTTGTGAAATCTGGATTCCTTCGCCAAGGCAATTGCACCAGTATTGTCACAAAAGATTTTCATTGGACCCGATGCACTAGGTATTACACCTAGATCGGATATGAACTCCTTCATCCAGACTCCTTCATTTGCTGCTTCCGAAGCAGCTATGTACTCCGCTTCACACGTAGATCCCGCCACAACGCTTTGTTTAGAACTGCACCAATTGACAGCTCCACCATTCAATGTAAACACATATCTGGTTTGCGATTTAGAATCGTCCGGATCAGTGTCAAAGCTTGCATCAACGTAACCGTTTACGTTGAGCTCTTTGTCACCTCCATAAATGAGAAACATATCCTTAGTCCTTTTCAGGTATTTCAGGATGTTCTTGACCGCTGTCCAGTGATCCACTCCTGGATTACTTTGGTACCTCCCTGCTAGACTTATAACAAGGCACACATCAGGTCTGGTACACAACATTGCATACATGATAGAGCCTATGGCTGAAGCATAGGGAACGTCTTTCATTTTCTCTCTATCTTCTGCAGTGGTCGGGCATTGAGTCTTACTCAACTTCACACCTTGTAATACAGGCAAGAACCCTTTCTTTGCTTGATCCATTTTGAACTTCTTCAAAACTTTGTCAAGGTATGTGCTTTGTGAATGTCCAATTAAGCGTCTTGATCTATCTCTATAGATCTTGATGCCCAATATGTAAGCAGCTTCACCGAGGTCTTTCAATTAAAAACTCTTATTCAAGTATCCCTTTATGCTATCCAGAAATTCTATATCATTTCCGATAAACAATATGTCATCCACATATAATATTAGAAATGCTACGGAGCTCCCACTCACTTTCTTGTAAATACAGGCTTCTCTAAAAGTCTATATAAAACCAAATGCTTTGATCACACTATCAAAGCGTTTATTCCAACTCCGAGAGGCTTGCACCAGTCCATAAATGGATTGCTGGAGCTTGCACACTTTGTTAGCTCCCTTTGGATCGACAAAACCTTCTGGCTGCATCATATACAACTCTTCTTCCAGAAATCCATTCAGGAATGCAGTTTTGACATCCATTTGCCAAATTTCATTATCATAAAATGCGGCAATTGCTAACATGATTCGGACAGACTTAAGCATCTACTACGGGTGAGAAGGTCTCATCATAGTTAATCCCTTGAACTTGTCGAAAACCTTTTGCAACAAGTCGGTCTTTATAGACAGTAACATTACTGTCAGCGTCAGTCTTCTTCTTGAAGATCCATTTATTCTCAATTGCTTGCCGATCAACGGGCAAGTCAACCAAAGTCCGCACTTTGTTCTCATACATGGATCCCATCTCAGATTTCATGGCTTCAAGCCATTTTGCGGAATCTGGGCTCACCATCGTTTCTTCATAGTTCATAGGTTCGTCATGGTCTAGTAACATAACTTCCAGAACAGGATTACCGCACCACTCTGGCGCGGATCTTACTCTGCTTGACCTACGAGGTTCAATAACAACTTGATCTAAAGTTTCATGATCATCATCATTAACTTCCTCACTAATTGGTGTAGGTGTCGTAGGAACCGGTTTCTGTGATGAACTACTTTCCAATAAGGGAGGAGGTACATTTACCTCATCAAGTTCTACTTTCCTCCCACTCACTTCTTTCGAGAGAAATTCCTTCTCTAGAAAAACTCCGAATTTAGCAACAAAAGTCTTGCCTTCGGATCTGTGATAGAAGGTGTACCCAACAGTCTCCTTTGGGTATCCTATGAAGACACATTTCTCCGATTTGGGTTCGAGCTTATCTGGTTGAAGCTTTTTCACATAAGCATCGCAGCCCCAAACTTTCAGAAACGACAACTTTGGTTTCTTACCAAACCACAGTTCATGAGGCGTCGTCTCAATGAATTTCGATGGTGCCCTATTTAAGGTGAATGCGGCCATCTCTAAAGCATAACCCCAAAACGATAGCGGTAAATCAGTAAGAGACATCATAGATCGCACCGTATCTAGTAAAGTACGATTATGACGTTCGGACACACCATTACGCTGTGGTGTTCTGGGTGGCGTGAGTTGCGAAACTATTCCGCATTGTTTCAAATGAAGAACAAACTCACAACTCAAATATTCTCCTCCACGATCAGATCGTAGAAACTTTATTTTCTTGTTAGGATGATTTTCAACTTCACTCTGAAATTCTTTGAACTTTTCAAATGTTTCAGACTTATGTTTCATTAAGTAGATATACCCATATCTGCTTAAATCATCTGTGAAGGTGAGAAAATAACGATATCCGCCACGAGCCTCAACATTCATCGGACCACATACATCTGTATGTGTGATCTCCAACAAATCTGTTGCTCTCTCCATAGTTCTGGAGAACGGCGTTTTAGTCATCTTGCCCATGAGGCACGGTTCGCAAGTACCAAGTGATTCATAATCAAGTGGTTCTAAAAGTCCACCAGTATGGAGTTTCTTCATGCGCTTTACTCTGATATGACCTAAACGGTAGTGCCACAAATAAGTTGCACTATCATTATCAACTCTGCATCTTTTGGCTTCAATATTATGAATATGTGTATCACCACTATCGAGATTTAGCAAAAATAGACCACTCTTCAAGGGTGCATGACCATAAAAGATATTACTCATATAAATAGAACAACCATTATTCTCTGATTTAAATGAATAACCGTCGCGCATCAAACAAGATCCAGATATAATGTTCATGCTCAATGCTGGCACCAAATAACAATTATTTAGGTCTAATACTAATCCCGAAGGTAGATGCAGAGGTAGCGTGCCGACTGCGATCAAATCGACTTTGGAACTATTTCCCACGCGCATCGTCACCTCGTCCTTAGCCAATCTTCGCTTAATCCGTAGCCCCTGTTTCGAGTTGCAAATATTAGCAACAGAACCAGTATCAAATGCCCAGGTGCTACTGTGAGCATTAGTAAGGTACACATCAATAACATGTATATCACATATACCTTTGTTCACCTTGCCATCCTTCTTATCCGCCAAATACTTGGGGCAGTTCCACTTCCAGTGACCAGTCTGCTTGCAGTAGAAGCACTCAGTCTCAGGCTTAGGTCCAGACTTGGGTTTCTTCTCCTGAGCAGCAACTTGCTTGCTGTTCTTCTTGAAGTTCCCCTTCTTCTTCCCTTTGCCCTTTTTCTTCAAACTGGTGGTCTTATTGACCATCAACACTTGATGCTCCTTCTTGATTTCTACCTCCGCTGCCTTTAGCATTGCGAAGAGCTCGGGAATTGCCTTATCCATCCCTTGCATATTATAGTTCATCACGAAGCTCTTGTAGCTTGGTGGCAGTGATTGAAGAATTCTGTCAATGACGCTATCATATGGAAGATTAACTCCCAGTTGAATCAAGTGATTGCAGTACCCAGACATCTTGAGTATATGCTCACTAACAGAACTATTCTCCTCCATCTTGCAGCTGTAGAACTTATTGGAGACTTCATATCTCTCAATCCGGGCATTCTTTTGAAATATTAACTTCAACTCCTGGAACATCTCATATGCGCCATGACGTTCAAAACGTCATTGAAGTCCTGGTTCTAAGCCGTAAAGCATGGCACACTGAACTATCGAGTAGTCATCAATACGTGTCTGCTAGGCATTCACAATGTCTGCAGTTGCTGGAGCAGGTGGTACACCTAGCGGTGCTTCCAGGACGTAATTCTTCTGAGCAGCAATGAGGATAACCCTCAAGTTACGGACCCAGTCCGTGTAATTGCTACCATCATCTTTCAACTTTGCTTTCTCAAGGAACGCATTAAAATTCAACGGAACAACAGCACGGGCCATCTATCTACAATCAACATAGACAAGCAAGATACTATCAGGTACTAAGTTCATGAGAAATTTAAGTTCAATTAATCATATTATTTAAGAACTCCCACTTAGATAGAAATCCCTCTAATCCTCTAAGTGATCACGTGATCCATATCAACTAAACCATGTCCGATCATCACGTGAGATGGAGTAGTATCAACGGTGAACATCACTATGTTGATCATATCTACTATATGATTCACGCTCGACCTTTCGGTCTCCGTGTTCCGAGGCCATATCTATTATATGCTAGGCTCGTCAAGTTTAACCTGAGTATTCCGCGTGTGCAACTGTTTTGCACCTGTTGTATTTGAACGTAGAGCCTATCACACCCGATCATCACGTGGTGTCTCAGCATGAAGAACTTTCGCAACGGTGCATACTCAGGGAGAACACTTATACTTTGATAATTTAGTGAGGGATCATCTTATAATGCTACCGTCAATCAAAGAAAGATAAGATGCATAAAAGATAAACATCACATGCAATCAATATAAGTGATATGATATGGCCATCATCATCTTGTGCTTGTGATCTCCATCTCCGAAGCACTGTCATGATCACCATCGTCACCGACGCGACACCTTGATCTCCATCGTAGCATCGTTGTCGTCTCGCCAATCTTATGCTTCCACGACTATCGCTACCGCTTAGTGATAAAGTAAAGCATTACAGGGCGATTGCATTGCATACAATAAAGCGACAACCATATGGCTCCTGCCAGTTGCCGATAACTCGGTTACAAAACATGATCATCTCATACAATAAAATTTAGCATCATGTCTTAACCATATCACATCACAACATGCCCTACAAAAACAAGTTAGACGTCCTCTACTTTGTTGTTGCAAATTTTACGTGGCTGCTACGGGCTTTAGCAAGAACCGTTCTTACCTATGCATCAAAACCACAACGATAGTTTTTCAAGTTGGTGATGTTTTAACCTTCACAACGACCGGGCGTAGCCACACTCGGTTCAACTAAAGTTGGAGAAACTGACACCCGCCAGCCACCTGTGTGCAAAGCACGTCGGTAGAACCAGTCTCGCGTAAACGTACGCGTAATGTCGGTCCGGGCCTCTTCATCCAACAATACCGCCGAACCAAAGTATGACATGCTGGTAAGCAGTATGACATATCGCCCACAACTCACTTGTGTTCTACTCATGCATATGACATCTACGCATAAAACCTGGCTCGGATGCCACTGTTGGGGAACGTAGTAATTTCAAAAAAATTCCTACGCACACGCAAGATTATGGTGATGCATAGCAACGAGAGGGGAGAGTGTTGTCTACGTACCCTCATAGACCGAAAGAAGAAGCGTTAGCACAACGCGGTTGATGTAGTCGTACGTCTTCACGATCCTACCGATCAAGTACTGAACGTACGACACCTCTGAGTTCAGCACACGTTCAGCCCGATGACGTCCCTCGAACTCCGATCCAGCTGAGTGTCGAGGGAGAGTTTCGTCAGCACAACGACGTGGTGACGATGATGATGTTCTACCAACGCAGGGCTTCGCCTAAGCACCGCTACAATATTATCGAGGTGGACTATGGTAGAGGGGGGCACCGCACACGACTAAAAGATCAAACGGTCAATTGTTGTGTCTATGGGGTGCCCCTGCCCTTGTATATAAAGGAGCAAGTGGGGGTGCGGTCGGCCTAGAGAGGGGCATGCCAGGAGGAGCCCTAATCCTACCGGGAGTAGGACTCCCCCCTTTTCCTTGTTGGACTAGGAGAGAGAGGGGAAAGAGGTGGAGAAGAAGAAGGAAGGGGGGGCGCCGCCCCCTTCTCCTTGTCCTATTCGGACTAGGGGGGAGGGGGCGCGACCCATGCCCTGGCCGCCTCTCCTCTCTTTCCACCAAGGCCCACTAAGGCCCATTAAGTCCCCGGGGATTCCGGTAACCTCCCGGTACTCCGGTAAAATCCCGATTTCACCCGGAACACTTCCGATATCCAAACATAGGCTTCCAATATATCAAACTTCATGTCTAGACTATTTAGAGACCCCTCGTCATGTCCGTGATCACATTCGGGACTCTGAACAACCTTCGGTACATCAAAACATATAAACTCATAATATAACTGTCATCGAAACATTAAGCGTGCGGACCCTACGGGTTCGAGAACTATGTAGACATGACCGAGACACGTCTCCGGTCAATAACTAATAGCGGAACCTGGATGTTCATATTGGCTCCCACATATTCTACGAAGATCTTTATCGGTCAGACCGCATAACAACATATGTTGTTCCCTTTGTCATCGGTATGTTACTTGCCCGAGATTCGATCGTCGGTATCTCAATACCTAGTTGAATCTCGTTACCGACAAGTCTCTTTACTCGTTCCGTAATACATCATCCCGCAACTAACTCATTAGTTGCAATGCTTGCAAGGCTTAAGTGATGTGCATTACCGAGAGGGCCCAGAGATACCTCTCTGACAATCGGAGTGACAAATCCTAATCTCGAAATACGCCAACCCAACAAGTACCTTTGGAGACACGTGTAGAGCACCTTTATAATCACCCAGTTACGTTGTGACGTTTGGTAGCACACAAAGTGTTCCTCCGGTAAATAGGAGTTACATAATCTCATAGTCATAGGAACATGTATAAGTCATGAAGAAAGAAATAGCAACATACTAAACGATCGGGTGCTAAGCTAATGGAATGGGTCAAGTCAATCACATCATTCTCCTAATGGTGTGATCCCGTTAATCAAATGACAACCCATGTCAATGGTTAGGAAACTTAACCATCTTTGATCAACGAGCTAGTCAAGTAGAGGCATACTAGTGACACTCTATTTGTCTATGTATTCACACATGTATTATGTTTCCGGTTAATACAATTCTAGCATGAATAATAAAAATTTATCATGATATAAGGAAATAAACAATAACTTTATTATTGCCTCTAGGGCATATTTCCTTCACGCACGACAGTGAGCATCATGAAATTGGTGATGGAGGATGGTTGATGATGACGATGGCGACGGATTCCCTTCTCTGGAGCCCCGAACGGACTCCAGAACAGCCCTCCCAAGGAAGATTAGGCTTGGCAGTGGCTCCATATCATGAAACGCGATGAATCCTTCTCCCTGATTTTTTCTCCCTGGAAGTGAATATATGGAGTTGGGGTTGAGGTCGGTGGAGTCCCTGGGGCCCACGAGGCACGTGGGCGCGCCCTGCACCCTCGTGGACAGGGTGTGGGCCCTATGATGCTGATTCTTTCGCCAGTATTTTTCATTAATTCCAAAACGTGTCTCCGTGGATTTTCAGGTCATTCCGAGAACTTTTATTTCTGCACAAAAATAACACCATGGCAGTTCTGCTAAAAACAACGTCAGTCCGGGTTAGTTCCATTCAAATCATGCAAGTTAGAGTCCAAAACAAGGGCAAAAGTGTTTGGAAAAGTAGATACGTTGGAGACGTATCAACTCCCCCAAGCTTAAACATTTGCTTGTCCTCAAGCAATTCAGTTGACAAACCGAAAGTGATAAAGAAAAGAACTTTTACAAACTCTGTTTGATCTTGTTGTTGCAAATATGTAAAGCCAGCATTCAAGTTTTCAGCAAAGATTATGAACTAACCATATTCACAGTAACATTTAGGTCTCATGTTTACTCATATCAATGGCATAATCAACTAGCGAGCAATAATAATAAATCTCGGATGGCAACACTTTCTCAAAACAATCATAACATGATATAACAAGATGGTATCTCGCTAGCCCTTTCTGAGACCGCAAAACATAAATGCAGAGTACCCCTGAAGATTAAGGACTGACTAGACAATGTAATTGATGGTAAAAGAGATCTAGTCACAATCATACTCAATGTAAATTAATAGCAATGCATGCGAATGACGACGGTGCTCTCCAACTGGTGCTTTTTAATAAGAGGATGATGACTCAACATAAAAGTAAATAGATAGGCCCTTCGCAGAGGGAAGCAGGGATTTGCAGAGGTGCTAGAGCTCGATTTTTGAAACAGAGATAAATAATATTTTGAGTGGCATACTTACATTGTCAACATAACAACCAAGAGATCACGATATCTTCCATGCTACACACATTATAGGCGGTTCCCAAACAGAATGGTAAAGTTTATACTCCCCCACCACCTACAAACATCAATCCATGGCTTGTCCGAAACAACGGGTGCCGTCCAACTAACGACAATCATGGGGGAGTTTTGTTTGCAATTATTTTGATTTGATTTGAGCATGGGACTGGACATCCTGGTTACCGGCCATTTTCTCATGAATGATGAGCGGAGTCTACTCATCGTGAGAATAACCCACCTAGCATGGAAGATATAGACATCCCTAGTTGATACATGAGCTATTCGAGCATACAAAACGGAGTTTCATTTGAAGGTTTAGAGTTTGGCGCATACAAATTTACTTGGAACGACAGGTAAATACCGCATATAGGAAGGTATGGTGGACTCATATGGAATAACTTTGGGGTTTATGGAAGTGGGTGCACAAGCAGTATTCCCGCTTAGTACAAGTGAAGGCTAGAAAGAGATTGGGAAGAGACCAACTAGAGAGCGACAACAGTCATGAACATGCATTAAGATTAATCAACAATGAGTGCAAGAATGAGTAGGATATAAATCACCGCGAACATAAATATCGTGGAGGCTATGTTGATTTTGTTTCAACAACATGCGTGAACATGTGCCAAGTCAAGCCACTCGAATCGTTCAAAGGAGGATACCACCCTATCATACCACATCACAACTATTTTAATAGCATGTTGGCATGCAAGGTAAACCATTATAAACTCCTAGCTAATTAGGCATGGCATGGGCAACTATAATCTCTAATTGTCATTGCAAACATGTTTCATTCATAATATGCTGAATCAAGAACGATGAACTAATCATATTTACAAAAACAAGATAGGTCGAGTTCATACCAGCTTCTCTCATCTCACTCAGTCCATCATATATCGTCATTATTGCCTTTCACTCACACGACCGAACGGTGTGGATAATAATAATAGTGCACGTGCATTGGACTAAGCTGGAATCTGCAAGCATTTTATACAAGGGAGAAGACACGGTAATATGGGCTCTTGGTTGAATCAACAATAATGCATATGAGAGCCACTCAACATTTTCATCATGGTCTTCTCCTCTCGACTCTCAAAGAATAAGAAAGCAAATAAAACTATTTACACGGGAAAGCTCCGAACAAGCAAAAGAAGAACGAGAAATCTTTTTGGGTTTTCTTTTAGTTACTACTACTACATGCATGGAAAGTAAACTAGCTAAAATCTACAACTATTTTTTTTCTTAAGGGTTTTCAAACACACAAAAATAAGGCTTAGAAAAGAAAATAAACTAGCATGGATAGTACAATGAAAAAGTATGAGCACCGACAACTAGAATGAGTGTGTGAACATGAATGTAATGTCGGTGAGGAATACGTACTCCCCCAAGCTTAGGCTTTTGGCCTAAGTTGGTCTATGCCCACGGATTGAAGCTACTCTCTCCGGTGTACTGAGGAGGGTCCTCAGGGTGCCACTGGTTGGCGATCTTCTCCGGATCCCACTGATAAACATACTATCGATAAGGGTCAAGTGGTGGCTCAGGCTTAGGCTGTGAGACTTGTGTCAGCCTCTAGTATGCATAAATGGCCTTGGGTAAGATGAGGTACGTGTCTGAAAGTATGTTAAACAAAGAGGGTGCAGGAAAGGCAATAGTCTCACGGTGAGTTTTATCAAATATCAAATTATACTTAAGCATCTTCTTATTTTTAACAATAAATTCATGTGCTACCATACTCTAATAATCTAGAAAAATAGGGGGTAGCAACTTTTCCTCTTTCTCATAATGCCTAATAGGTATATCGAAGTGTTTAGCAAGGCATGAAGCAAAGATGCCTCCGAAGATGGGGCCCTTTGTATGGTTCAGACTTAATCGTTTAGCAACAATAGCGCCTAAGCTGAAAGTTGTATCATGAAACAAAGCATGGAGTAAAGTGACAAGATCAGGAGCACTAAGATTTCCACTGTTCCCGCAACCAATTAAGCATCTACTAGCAAATATCGGAAAGTAACATAGAATAGGAAAATGTATACGAGTAACTCTTGCATCGGAAACTTTCCTCCTTTCCCCTGCAACAATTCTATCAATAAATCCATCCACATCACTATGATGTGGTTCCTCGAAGCTGCCCACAAAGGGTATCTTGCAAACCCGACAAAAATCATGGAGTGACATCTCCTTAACCTCATCATATAAGTGAAACTCCACTGAAGGTGGTGATTTTTTTAACATGGAATTAAAAAAATTGCATGAAAATATTAGTGAGTAGGAGATACTATTCGCGCTGGTCGTGGAGGAAGTCGGTGAGGCCTGCATTGTCAGCCAAGTAATAAAAATCATCGTAGATTCCGGCGGCTCTCAAGAACGCATCACAAGGCCATTCGCACGGCCGAACCTCCGCAGTGCGAGGAAGATTGTATTTGGGCTTTTCATTCTCCTCATTCTGCTTATCCTTCGAGCTTCGGTTCGAAGAGCCCCTCAACAATCTCTTCATCATTTTTTTCTCTGAAAAATTTCTGAAATTTTTTAGTGACTCAAAATAAAAGTGAATCAAACTCAACGAGATTGATAGCAACTACTCCCACAGGTTCCTAGAGGCTATATCATGCATTAAAACTACTTTGAACCACATAAATTTGACATGCAAGCTCAAGAACAGGGTCACCTTAGTAGCAAAAATTTGCAATAAATAAATCACTAGAACAAAAACTAATTGAACCATTGGAGGAGTCACATACCGAAGAACAATCCCCCAAAACAGTTTTGTGAATGGAGCTTTGAGCAAAGAGATCGAAAATGGCAGCAAGATGAGCTAGAACACGTGTTTGAGCTATGGGAGGATTTTTTTCTGGAGGAAGACAAAGGGAGTGGGTGCTGGAGTAAGTGGAGGGGGTCCACATGGGGTCCAAGAGGTAGGGGGCGCGTCCTGTGCCCTCATGGCCAAATGGTGGGCCCCCCTGGTGTGTTCTCAGTGCCAGAAATTCTTAAATATTCTACAAAAAAACATATTTCATTTTCAGGACATTTGCAAAACTTTTATTTTCAGGGTATTTTTATTGCAAGGATAATTCAAAAAACAGACAGGAAATACTTTTTTTGCTTTATTTAATCTAAATAACAGAAAGTAAAAGGAGGGTACAGAGAGTTGTGCTTTCTAACTTCATCCATCTCGTGCTCATCAAAAGGAATCCACTAACAAGGTTGATCAAGTCTTGTTAACAAACTCTTTCCGTATAACATGAAACTGGAGAATTTTTGAATAACGCTAGGTTACCTCAATGGGGATATGCATGTCCCAACAATAAGAATATCAAATTTCTTCTTGACAGTAGGAATAGGGAATTCAAAACCTCCAATAGTAATCGTTGAAAATTTTCCAATAGAATTGATACTTGGACTTGAGGTTGTTTCCTCGGAAAGTGTACCGTATGCTCATTACCATTAATATGAAAAGTGACATTGCCTTTGTTGCAATCAATAACAGCCCCTGCAGTATTCAAAAAGGGTCTACCAAGGATAATCAACATACTATCTGTTGGGGAACGTAGAAGAATTTTAAAATTTTCTACGCATCACCAAGATCAATCCATGGAATCATCTAGCAATGAGGGAGAGGAGTGCATCTACATACCCTTGTAGATCGCGAGCGGAAGCGTTCAAGAGAACGGGGTTGAGGGAGTCGTACTCGTCGTGATCCAAATCACCGAAGATCCTAGTGCCGAACGGACGGCACCTCCGCGTTCAACACACGTACGGTTGGGGAAGACGTCTCCTCCTTCTTGATCCAGCAAGGGGAAGGAGAGGTTGATGGAGATCCAGCAGCACGACGGCGTGGTGGTGGAAGCAGCGGTGATCTCGGCAGGGCTTCGCCAAGCTCCAACGAGAGGGAGAGGTGTTACGAGGGGAGAGGGAGGCGCCAGGGACTTGGCTGCGGCTGCCCTCCCTCCTCCCCACTATATATAGGGCCCCTAGGGGGGGCGCCGGCCCTAGGATATCCAATCTCCAAGGGGGCGGCGGCCAAGGGGGGACTTGCCCCCCAAGTTAGGTGGGGTGCCCCCCACCCCTAGGGTTTCCAACCCTAGGCGCAGGGGGAGGCCCATGGGGGGCGCACCAGCCCACCAGGGGCTGGTTCCCCTCCCACTTCAGCCCATGGGGCCCTCCGGGATAGGTGGCCCCACCCGATGGACCCCCGGGACCTTTCCGGTGGTCCCGGTACAATACCGATTACCCCCGAAACTTTCCCGATGGCCGAAACTGGACTACCTATATATAAATCTTCACCTTCGCACCATTCCGGAACTCCTCGTGACGTCCGGGATCTCATCCGGGACTCCAAACAACTTTCGGGTTATCGCATACTAATATCTCTACAACCCTAGCGTCAGCGAACCTTAAGTGTGTAGACCCTACGGGTTCGGGAGACACGGAGACATGACCGAGACGACTCTCCGGTCAATAACCAACAGCGGGATCTAGATACCCATGTTGGCTCCCACATGCTCCTCGATGATCTCATCGGATGAACCACGATGTCGAGGATTCAAGTAATCTCGTATACAATTCCCTTTGTCAATCGGTACGTTACTTGCCGAGATTCGATCGTCGGTATCCCAATACCTTGTTCAATCTCGTTCCTGGCAAGTCACTTTACTCGTACCGTAATGCATGATCCCGTGACCAAACACTTGGTCACATTGAGCTCATTATGATGATGCATTACCGAGTGGGCCCAGAGGTACCTCTCCGTCACACGGAGTGACAAATCCCAGTCTCGATCCGTGTCAACCCAACATATACTTTCAGGGATACCTGTAGTATACCTTTATAGTCACCCAGTTACGCTGTGACGTTTGGTACACCCAAAGCACTCCTACGGCATCCGGGAGTTACACGATCTCATGGTCTACGGAAATGATACTTGACATTAGAAATGCTCCAGCAAACGAACTACACGATCTTGTGCTATGCTTAGGATTGGGTCTTGTCCATCACATCATTCTCCTAATGATGTGATCCCATTATCAATGACATCCAATGTCCATAGTCAGGAAACCATGACTATCTATTGATCAACGAGCTAGTTAACTAGAGGCTCACTAGGGACATGTTATGGTCTATGTATTCACACATGTATTATGATTTCCGGATAACACAATTATAGCATGAATAATAGACAATTATCATGAACAAGGAAATATAATAATAATCATTTTATTATTGCCTCTAAGGCATATTTCCAACACTATCGTCCTCGGGAATATGAAGAATAAGAAAGTCTGTTAAAATAGTAACGTTTGCAACCACAACACGCACATCCTCACAGATGCCGACATGTATAGCAGTTGATTTATCGGCCTTTGCAAATATATTTCAATAGGTGTCAACTTATTCAAATCAATTCTACGATATAAAGAGAGAGGCATAACACTAACACTGGCTCCAAGATCACATACAACAGTTTTAACATAGTTTCTTTTAATGGAGCATGGTATAGTTTGTACTCCGGGATCTCCTAGTTTCTTTGGTGTTCCACCTTTAAAAGTATTATTGGCAAGCATGGTGGAAATTTCAGCTTCCAGTATCTTTCTTTTATTTGTAACAATATCTTTCATATACTTAGCATAAGGATCCATTTTAAGCATATCAGTCAAACGCATATGCAAAAAGATAGGTCTAATCATTTCAGCAAAGTGCTCAAAATCCTCATCATCCCTTTTCTTGGATGGTTTAGGAGGAAAAGGCATGGGTTTCGGAACCCATGGTTCTCTTTCTTTACCGTGCTTGCTAGCAACAAAGTCTCTCTTATCATATGTTGGTTCTTTGACTGTGGGTTATCAAGATCAACAGCAGGTTCAATCTCTACATCATTGTTATTGCTTGGTTGAGCATCAACATGAACATCATCATTATCACTAGGTTCATGTTCATTACCAGATTGTGTTTCGGCATCAGAAATAGAAATATATCATTGGGATTCTCAGGTGTGTCAACAACAGGTTCACTAGAAGCATGCAAAGTCCTATCATTTTTCTTTTTCTTCTTCTTAGAAGGACTAGGTGCATCAATATTAGTTCTCTGAGAATCTTGCTCAACTCTCTTAGGGTGGCCCTCGGGATACAAAGATTCATGAGTCATTTTACCCCCTCTAGTCATAACTCTAACAGCATTATCATTTTTAGTATTATTTAATTCATTAAGCAAATCATCTTGTGCTTTAAGCACTTGTTCTACCTAGGTGGTAACCATAAAAGCATGTTTACTAATAAGTTTAAGGTCACCTTTAACTCTAGACATATAATCACTCAAGTGTTCAACCATATAAGAATTACGTTTCAATTGTCTACCAACATAAGCATTGAAGTTTTCTTGTTTAACCATAAAATTATCAAACTCATCCAAGCATTGGCTAGCAGACTTATTACGAGGAATATCACCTTCATCAAATCTATAGAGAGAATTTACCTTTACTACCTGTGTTAGGTTATTAAGACCATGTATTTCTTCAATAGGTGGTAAATTCTTAACATCTTCAGCTTTAATACCCTTTTCTTTCATAGATTTCTTTGCCTCTGGCATATCTTCATTACTCAATATATTATTCAATAGCAATTCAGCTTGCCCAACAGTTCTTTCCCTGAAAACACAACCAGCACAACTATCCAGGTGGTCTCTAGAAGCATCAGTTAGTCCATTATAAAAGGTATCAAGTATTTCATTTTTCTTGAGAGGATGATCATGCAAAGCATTAAGTAATCAGAGAAGCCTCCCCCAAGCTTGTGGGAGACTCTCTTCTTCAATTTGCACAAAATTATATATTTCCCTTAAGGAAGCTTGTTTCTTATGAGTGGGGAAATATTTAGCAGAGAAGTAAGAAATCATATCCTGGGGACTACGCACACAACCAAGAGCAAGAGAATTAAACCATGTTTTAGCATCACCCTTTAATGAGAACGGAAATAACTTAAGGATATTGTAGTAACGGATTTTTTCCTCATGAGTGAATAGGGTGTCTATATCATTCAATTTAGTAAGATGTGCCACAACAGTTTCAGATTCATAGCCATAAAAAGGATTAGATTCAACCAAAGTAATTAACTCAGGAACGACAGAGAAATCATAATCCTTATCAGAAATACAGATAGGTGAAGTAGCAAAAGCAGGGTCATATTTCATTCTAGCATTCAAAGACTTTTCTTTCAGCTTAGCTAACAGTTTCTTAAGATCATATCTGTCTTTGCAAACAAAAAGGTCTCTAGTAGTTTCTTCATCCATAACATAACCCTCCGGCACATCAGGCAATTCATATCTAGGGGGAGAATCTTCATCATCACTTTCATCAATATTATCTGTTTCAATAATTTCATTTTCTCTAACCCTAGCAAGTTGTTCATCAAGAAATTCACCTAATGGCATGGTATTATCAATCATAGAAGTAGTTTCATCATAAGCATCATGCATAGCAAAAGTGGCATCATCAATAACATGCGACATATCAGAATCAATAACAGGTGTAGGTGTTGCAAATTTACTCATAACAGATGGTGAGTCAAGTGTAGAGCTAGATGGCAGTTTCTTACCCCCCCTCGTATTTGAGGGAAAAATCTTGGTTACAAGAAGGACATTAACAAATTCATTTTAATTAAGTTAAGTTTCAAGTTCTCTACAACCGGACATTAACAAATTCCCATCTGCCCATAACCGCGGGCACGACTTTCAAAAGTTCAAATCCCTGCAGGGGTGTCCCAACTTAGCCCATCACAAGCTCTCACGGTCAACGAAGGATATTCCTTCTCCCAGGAAGACCCGTTCAGACTCGGAATCCCGGTTACAAGAAATTTCGACAATGGTAAAACAAGACCAACAAAGCCGCCCGGATGTGCCGACAAATCCCGATAGGAGCTGCACATATCTCGTTCTCAGGGCACACCGGATGAGCCAGACATCGGGTTGGCATAGACCCTGGTTGTCCAGGGGGCGCCAGACATCGCTCAGGTTGGACCAACACTTAGAGAAGCACTGGCCTGGGGGGGGGGGGGTTAAAATAAAGATGACCCTCGGGCTCCGGAAACCCAAGGGAAAAAGGCTAGGTTGTTAGTGCAATTGTAAAACCAAGGTTGGGCCTTGCTGGAGGATTTTTATTCAAGGCGAACTGTCAAGGGGTTCTCATTATAACCCAACCGCGTAAGGAACGCAAAATCAAGGAACATAACACCGGTATGACGGAAACTAGGGCGGCAAGAGTGGAACAAAACACCAGGCATAAGGACGAGCCTTCCACACTTTACCAAGTATATAGGTGCATTAATTAAATAAGAGATATTGTTATATCCCAACAAATAATCATTTTCCAACATGGAACAAACTCCAATCTTCACCTGCAACTAGCAACGCTATAAGAGGGGCTGAGCAAAGCGGTAACATAGCCAAACAATGGTTTGCTAGGACAAGGTGGGTTAGAGGCTTGACATGGCAATATGGGAGGCATGGTATAGCAAGTGGTAGGTGTCGCGGCATAGCAAAAGAGCGAGCAACTAGCAAGCAAAGATAGAAGTGATTTCGAGGGTATGGTCATCTTGCCTGCAAAGTTCTCCGAGAAGACGAAAGATTGATCCTCGTAAGCGTACTCAACGGGTCCTCGATCACGTACTCGTCTCCTGGATCTACCCAAAGCAAGAACATGAGCAAAGGAAACGATAATCAACCACGTGCAATGCGCAAGCAACATGATGCAAAACATGGCATGATATGCGGGATGTGATATGCAATGCATATGCGTGCTCCGAAAGGAAAAGATTGAACAAGGCATCAACTTGGAAAACCAAGTGCACCTCTGGAAAGATGAGAGGATTTCGGTCGAAATCGATATAAAGATCGCCGGAATCGGATGCACGGTTTGCAAATGGCAAGCAAAACAATAATGGCACAAATCTGCGATTAACAGCACGATGACATCTAGAATGCAACAAGAAACTAAGCTACTGCACTCTAACGAAGCAACAAAGCACATGGCAGTAATATACTCAAGATGCTTGACAAAAAATGAACACTGATCTACGGCTAAATCTCACAATAGCAGGTTCAAACAAGCATGGCAAAAGTGCAAAAGATAACAGGTTCACAGACTTAGTGAAAATAACATGTCAGGAATTAACATCAGGAAGCAATGTTTAGAGCAAGATAACAACATGCTACAGGAACATATCATGGCAAGACAAGGCATGGAATGAAACTACTCAGAGCATATAACAAAAGTCCCTTACTGACCATAAGCCAAAAGGGATCAGACAATATGATGGCACCCATGTAAACATAGCAAGTTTCGTTAACAGATTCAGACTTAGCAGAAAACTGGACATGGCAACAACAGAATTATGAAGGCATGTTTGCGAGCTCGATGCACTCAACACAAGGCATTACATGACAAACTAAGCATACTAACAGCAAGAAGACATGATCAAGAAGCTAAACATGGCAAGAACAATCTCATAGCATGCATGGATCAACTACAATAACCTCGGCAAAATTGATTAACACGTAAACAATCCGCCAGGGATATTTTATGGCAAAAGTAGAGCAAGATTGAGTCATGCTAGGGTACTCCATAATTGCAAACAAACACATGGATGGATAGAACATAACAATATCTCAAAATCATCCTTACTGAACATGCTCAAAAGAGGTATGGATCACTCTGTAGCAACATGAATACAAGGCATAAAAATAACATCAGGGAAATGACTTAGAAGAATTCGAAGTCCCTGAAATCAGCAACATCACGAGAGCTACTTTGCATGCTTGTGCTAGTCACCACATTGATCACAAAAATACATGGCATACTCCCTTGTAAAGATGGCATGGCATAGCCCAAAACACACGTAGGGCTCAAGTTCATAGGAGGCACACAATAATCATGGCAAAAATGACAAATGCCCATAATCTATTAAGAAACAGAAACTAACATTCTATAACACTCTTGCAACAGCATTTTAGGCATCAAGATGGACTCAAACAAGCATGGTGCAATGGAATGAAATGAAGAGGACATCCTAACGAACAATTTGATATATCATGCGCATGAAACGAAGCTACGGATGAGGAGTTATGATGCAATGAATAGGGCCTCAGAATGTATGGATCTGGAGACTTAGAGAAAAAATAGACCTCCGAGAAAACTGGACGGGGTTGACCCGGGACGAAGTGGTGCGGTTCGAGCGGAGGCGTTTGGTTCGGGGGGCGGTTGGATCTCATCCAACCCGACCCAGATCTGGCCAGACTCAAACTCCGGCGAGGCGGGCCTTCTCCGGCGAGGTGAACTCCGGCAACGCGAGGACGAGGCGACGGGGCCGAAGGAAGCGAGGCCGCGGCCGGACGGCGGAGGAGCGGGCGAAGGCGGCGGAGCGACGACGAGGCGTGGGCAGGCGACGATGAGCTGAAGGCGCAGGGTCGCCGGCGGAGGAGACAGGCGGCGGCGGGCGCGGTCGCCGGCTAGCGGAGCCGCGGATCGGGCGGCGCGCTGAGCTGCGGGCAGCGAGCACTCGGGCGCGGGAGGCCGGGAGCCGGGCGGCGGCGGGATGGGCCCCATGGGCCGGCGGCGGCATGCGGTGGCCAGGGCCATGTGGCGCCATGTGAATGGTGCGGGCGCGGCAGTGGGTTTTGTACGGTGGACTAGGACGTGTCTGGCGGCGAGAGGGAGGTTTTCTAGGGTTTCATGTGCGGAAAATTCGGGGGAGAGGACATATATATAGGTAGAGGGAGCTAGGATAGTCCAAATGAGGTGCGGTTTTCGGCCACGCGATCGTGATCGAACGACCGAGAGGATGGAGGGGGTTTGGATGGGTTTTGGGCCACTTTGGAGGGGTGTTGGGCTGCAACACACACGAGGCCTTTACGGTTCCTCGGTTAACCGTTGGAGTATCAAACGGACTCCAAATGGCACGAAACATGACAGCGGTCTACCGGTAGTGAACCAAGGCCGCTTGGCAAATCTCGGTCCAATCCGAGGACGTTTAACACCCGCACACAAAAAGAGGCAAAAGGGGGCGCCGGAGGACATAGGAGTGTCGGATTGAGAAACGGACAACGGGGAAAATGCTCAGATGCATGAGACGAACACGTATGCAAATGAGATGCACATGATGACATGATATGTGATGCATGACACACAAACAAATGACAAGGCAACAACAGCGAAAAACTGGAAGACACCTGGCGCAACGGTCTCGGGGCGTTACAATGCTCCCCCGCAACGGTGCCAGAAAATAGTCTTGATAGCCCACAAGTATAGGGGATCGCAACAGTTTTCGAGGGTAGAGTATTCAACCCAAATTTATTGATTCGACACAAGGGGAGCCAAAGAATATTCTCAAGTATTAGTAGTTGATTTGTCAATTCAACCACACCTAAAAGACTTAATATCTGCAGCAAAGTATTTAGTAACAAATTAGTATGGAAGTAACGGTAACAGTGGCAAAAGTAACAGTAGTAGTTTTTGTAGAAGTCGTAACAGTGGCAATGAAAAAGTAACTAAGCAAAGATCAATATGTGAAAATCTCATAGGCAATGGATCAATGATGGATAATTATGTCGGATGCGATTCCTCATGCAACAGTTATAACATAGGGTGACACAGAACTAGCTCTAGATCATCAATGTAATGTAGACATGTATTCCGAATATAGTCATACATGCTTATGGAAAATAACTTGCATGGCATCTTTTGTCCTACCCTCCCGTGGCAGCGGGGTCCTATTGGAAACTAATGGATATTAAGACCTCCTTTTAATAGAGTATCGGACCAAAGCATTAACACTTAGTGAATACATGAACTCCTCAAACTACGGTCATCACCGGGAGTGGTCCCGATTTTTGTCACTTCGGGGTTGCCAGATCATCAAACCCTAACAAAACTAACTTGATTACATGGTAAATTTCATCCAACCCATCACCGTCCAGCAAGCCTACGATGAGATTACTCACGCACAATAGTGAGCATCATGAAATTGGTGATGGAGGATGGTTGATGATGACGATGGCGACGGATTCCCCTCTCCGGAGCCCCGAACAGACTCCAGATCAGCCCTCCCGAGGAAGATTAAGGCTGGGCGGTGGCTCCGTATCGTAAAACGCGATGAGTCCTTCTCCTTGATTTTTTTCTCCCCGGAAGTGAATATATGGAGTTGGGGTTGATGTCGGTGGAGTCTCAGGGGGGCCACGTGGCAGGGAGCGCGCCCCAGGGGGGTGCCCTGCACCCTAGTGGACAGGGTGTGGGCCCCCTGATGCTGATTCTTTCGCCAGTATTTTTCATTAATTCCAAAACGTGTCTCCGTGGATTTTCAGGTCATTCCAAGAACTTTTATTTCTACACAAAAATAACACCATCGTAGTTCTGCTGAAAACAGCGTCGGTCCGGGTTAGTTCCATTCAAATCATGCAAGTTAGAGTCCAAAACAAGGGCAAAAGTGTTTGGAAAATTAGATTCATTGGAGATGTACCAGGGTCGGGCGGCCTGGATTCTCTGCACGTCCGCATGGCAGTTTTTGCAGCGGGTAAGTGCATTGTCGCGCCGCGCCCGGTGCAACCGCATGCACACGAACATGCGTGGCGGGACGCGAGCAGAGCACGCCGCGGCGGCCTGAACCACAAGCAACCACACGCATAGAGTAGTTGAACACACAGGAAATGGTCGCCTACAAGTCGGCCGACAGTTGCGTCGATGCGTAGAGAGCGGCCGTGTGCTACTACCTCCGTCTAGTCTATAGTCCCCTTTATGTTCTGTGTCATACTTTGCCTCAAATCTAACCAGCAAAATGTTAATGCATGTTATAAAAATTATATAATTGGAAACTATGTTCAAATACGAATCCAACTAGATAATCTTTGGCGACATGCATTCGTATTTTATTAGTTAAATCATACTTATAAACCAGGACGGGGGTATAGTAGGTAATTAAATCGCAAACATTTTTTTATTAACCGTATGTGTATGTGGCCTTTTGTCCTTCTCTCGCACGTCTTGTCACCCCGCTGCCGTAGACGGCTTACAACGCAAGCTTGCGCAACGCGCGGGGGCGTTCTTTTGGCCAAACGGTGGCGCCAGTGAATCATCGATGATCCCATTATCAGGCAACCTCGCAGGTTCCCGCACAAGCTTCCCGCCTGACTCGGTGAAATTCCCCCAAATCCCAATGCTTACCGACCTGCTATATAAACCCTCACGGCCGACGAGTCTTGCGTCGCATTTTCCCCTCCCTCCCTGTAGCTTATCTCATCTGCTTCTTCCACAATCGCCAATGGCACCGGTCCGTCGTTGTCGCTCAGCCGCTCCGCCGTCATCAGAGGATGGCTCCAGCTGGGAGGCTACACCACGGAGGCAGCGTAGTCCCCGACGTAGTGTAGTGCGTGTGGCGTCCCTGTTGGGTGTGCGCGGAACACCCACCACATGCTCCGCCATCGCTGCCCGTCGGCAGCTGTTGCCGGCCGCCGTTGCTGTCACACCACCGTCAAAAGTCAGGGCCATCGCCCGCTGCACTGCCGTGGCCCGAAGGCAGGAGGTGGCCGTTGTGGCCGCCACCCCACTGCCGCCCACCGTGGCCATCACACACTCCGCCACCGCGACCCGAAGGTGGGAGGTGGTGGTCGTGGCCGCCATCCCATCGTCGGCCGCCGTGGCCGCCAGCCCACCGTTGACCGCCGGGGTCATCACCCGCTCCGCCACCGCCACCCGAAGGCGGGAAGGCAGAGGTGGATGCCCGCACGTGTGTCAGCATGTTGCGCGCTAGACCGAGTTCTTGCGGGAGGAGGAGGAGCGCCTCTTCGAGCACGCAAAGAGCCTTACCGCCGCCGTGGCTGCGGCACACGCCACCTCAGAGGCGAGGAATCAAGAGATCTACGAGGAGAACCACTGCTTCGAGAGGGGTCATCTAGAGCAGCAAAGGGCGTTGGAGGTGAGCGTCGCTGAAGCTGCAGCAGCGGCGGGCACAATATTGCAATTGTCCAGCTCGTCAGTAGGCTCCTCCTCCTCTGCCTCTTACTGAGCGCGCTCGACAGAGGAGAGGCAGCCAGCAGTAGTACAAAGCCCCTCCATAGTAGTAGTATTTAGGGGCTATTTTGTTCAGTTCATCTGACTATAGATGTGGTGGAACTGTACAACGTACTTAAAATTAGCTTCTATATATAGTTGAACTTGCTATTTCAGTACGTGGTTGGCAACAATTGGGGAAAACTTTGGTCGGTTCAGCTGTCGAGTTGAACTGTTTGTATAAATTAAGAATGACTGCTTAATCTATGAATGAAATCTATGCTTAATTACTGAATTTTAGTTGCAAAAATTAGATACTGCAAGTAATTTTTAGCTTCATATTTTGACAAACCGCAGTGTTACAAGCTTAACAAATGGAAATGTTACTAGATCAACAAATGTTAATCTTTCCAGTTTGACAAATGGCAACATGCCCAATATGACAGATGCAAATCTTACTAAATTGTTTGTAAGTGGTTGCACACGGGTCATCCAAAAGAACCGTTTGTGTTGAAGAGATGCACAAATCCTGCTCTCATTTTGCATACGGGTGTTCTATCTAAAACATTTGCAATCAAGAGCCGCAAAAATCCCGCTCGACACATTTTCCCTTGGTTTCCTGGGGAAGCTGTCGGTTTGCATACAGGTGTTCTACCTAAAACGTTTGCGATGAGTGTTTTATATTTAAAAACCATTGACGTTTTTTTCAAAAGAAAATCGTTTGATAAGTCTGTACATTAAGAGAGAAAAACGCAAGTTTGCTCAAACCATATCTTTCATTCAGTCATACTGCAAATTTATATTCATATGATCGAGATACAATATTAAACCCAAGAAAAAAATATTTCCAGCGGAGGCGGCGTGCCGCGCCGTCGTTGTCGTTGTCGTCCTCCGGGACGCCATTGTTGAAGTCTTCAATGCAACACAGAATGTTCTTCACTTGTAAATTAAACATCATGTCATCGCGCGATCGACGGGCGGGGCGTGGGAGGACGGCAACTAGTGGCACTGAGAGGTAGCGGTCGATAGCAGTGTCCCATGCCGCTGAGGGGGCGCGTGCACGTGCACAGGCACGGCGGGTGCAGCGAAACGCACGGGGACCGGGGCCACGATGGTGGAGGGGCGCACAAAGGCACGGGCATGGGCGCTCGCGCTGGCATGTACACAAGCTCATGCGGGTCCGCGGAGACCTCGCTGATGCCCGCGGCTACCAGCTCTGCAATAGTGCTCGGTGACCAGCCTGTCAATGCTACGGGGATGATCGCTGGCGCGGGCGCGGGGATGGGAGCTAGGATGGGAGCAGGGGCAGCAACCACCGCGGGCAGCTCGTTTTGGGATATGTCCATGAGGCCCCATTCCTCCTTACTTTCTATCTCCCCCAGCTCAGAGTCGACTTCACCAAACTTGAAGACTAGTGGCAGATGATCCTTCTGCGCCACGGCGTTGGTGGAGGTCTGCGGGAGGGAGGTGAACAGTAAGGCCGCCCGTATTAAGCAGCGGCTCAGGCGCCATTAATGGAGAGGAAGGCGGGCGGCCATGGAAGTCAAAGGGCCCGCTTCCAAGTGAGCATGCGCAGCGTACAGCTCGCACGCTTCCCGGTGAGCCTGCACATTGGAGGACAGCTTGCACGCCTCTCGATCAGCCTGCGCACCGGACTACGCTCGCATGCCTCCCATTCAGTCAAGGTCAAGTAGTTGTCCACACGGGACCTCCTATAGCCATTAAAACCAAGACACGTGGCGTCACATGAATGGTTAACAGAACGCACACAGTTTGAATTATACAAACGTTTGCGATATTAAAGTGAAAGCTATTTTCTCAAAATGCCTCTGTTGGTTGTTATTTGAGTTCGCCTTCTCTCAAAATGGAAATGAAAAATACCACAGCATGTCGGGTGCCATTCCATCATAGCATGCCAAGTTTCATGAATTTTAGATGAGTTTTGGATTTACTAGAATTTAAAAACAAAGTATCTCAATGTTTTGTCGGCAATTAACGGTGCCCCGTTGTTTGAAATTCATTCCCATTTCTTGCATGGGGCCTAAGCATGCACCCAAGGACACATATTTGATTTTTCAACCAATTTATATGCACTGGAGCATGTGCATGTAGTTCAAATTTGAATTATGCACACAAATGCATTGAAAACTCACTTAATGCATAAAAAAGTCCAAATAAACCCCAAAAAATCACAACAATTGACACAACACTTCTGTTGTTCTATGTTGACATGAGAAATTTTTTGAAAGCTACTATTCAACCAGCCCTCCACCGGCTACTGTTCAACCAGCCCTCTCCACGGGGTCCTGTTCAACCACCCCTCCGTGGGCTACTGTTCATCTAGCCCTCCACCGACTACTGTTCAACCAGCCCTCCACGGGGTCCTTTTCATCAAGCCCTCCACGGGATATCGCTTCGTCCCCAACCGAAACCATCATCCTTGTTGTGAGAAGCTCTGGTTTGTGAGGCGCATATACCCAAACATGCCCCCAATGGGACAAAAATTTTACCACGGCATGTTGATGCCGCTCCATGATTGCCTGCCAAATTTCATGATGTAAGTGCATCTAGTGCCACCCCTAGTTGGTTTTGGAGTATTGACGACAAACCTAGTTGAGGGACTAATGTGTTTGTGAGAATTGCAGGATAACACAGGTAGAAGTCCCTCATTGATTCGGTTTTCCTACTAGAGATGACCCCTAAAAATGTATGAAGACATTGAACTCAAAGGTGGTATGTGAGGACATTCACCTTGTAGACTATGACAAGAGAAGACATCGCATGAAGACTATGGAGCGCGAAGACTTAGATCTTTCGTAGTTCTTTTTCTTCTTTGTTGAGTCATAGGAACCACCGTATTGTTAAGTGGGGTCCAAGAAAACCAGTCAGAATGACTAAATGCTTAACCAAAATCCTATGTCTTCGAGTGAAGACTATGAGAGCGAATCTTGTTCAGAGTTGGACAAGTCAGCTTTGCTTGTAGCCCAAGTAAAGTTGCCGTGTGTGTTTGAAATCTGACCGTTGGAACACGTGTCAGTTCCTTAGTGACCCAGGGTCATTTCGGACAAATCAGGTTGGGTTGCCTAGTGGCTATAAATAGCCCACCTCCTACAACCATAAACGGTTGGCTGCTTAGAGTTAAAATATGGCTTTTGTCGTTTGAGAGCAACCCACCTCGAAGCCTTTGAGAGAGAATTCCTTGAGAGGATAAAGCCCTAACCACCCAGAGCCAAAGAGTGTTAGGCATCACTTAAGTCTTCTTGTCTGTGTGATCTGAAGACTTATTACACTTGAGGACTATGAATCCTCCAGCCGGTTAGGCCTCGCGTTCTGAGCATCCAAGAGTCATTGTGGATCGCCGGTGAACGAAGTCTGTGAAGGTTTGGAAGTTTACCTTGAAGACTTACCAGAGTGATTGGGCGAGGTGTGTGTGACCTTAGCTCAAGGGGAATACGGTGAGGACTAAGTGTTCTGAGATGCGTGCTCAGGACTAAGTGTCCGGGACTAAGTGTCCTCATGTTTAAATACCTATCCGCCCTAACCAGACGTACAACTGTCACAGCAGTTGGAACTGGTCTACCAAACCTTTGTCTTCGTCACGCACACTGGTTCTATCCTTCTCATCTCTTTATTTACAGTTGGCTCTTGTAAAGTTAGTGCCTATTTGCTTTATCTATTTGTCTTCACTGTGTACCTAATCCTTACCGCCTAGCTACTATTAGTCATTGTGGTTTCACTTCATTGAATGCTTGACTATCGTCTGTCTAGTGTAGTCTACCTTCCGCTGCATGGAAATAGGTTCATTTCTATCATTTGTCTTTGAAACTTCCATGTTTTGAAGACTTTCATAAAAATCGCCTATTCACCCCCCTCTAGTCGATATAACACACTTTCAATTGGTATCAGAGCAAGGTACTCCCTTGTTCTGTGTGATTTTGGTTTAACTGCCTGGTGATGTAGGGTGGAACCCTAGGATGGCCGATCTTTCACGAAAGGAGCGGATCCCAAAGAGAAACACGACGAACACGAGGGGGATTCATGAGGGAAAACACGAGAGAATCACTCAAACCAACAAGATTCGATTACACATGCGCTAGATCCTCGAAACACAAAGAGATACACGATGATCCACGGTCAACAAAGGACGATACAAGTAACCGGTTCTTCTCCTAGAAGGAGGTCTTGATGGGGCCGCCCAAGAGGGGGGTCTTGAATCCAAGTTGATCTTCTCCGAAGAGGGGCCGCAGTCTCTCTCGAGGAGGAGATCGGGATGGATGAGCGAAGCTCTATCTCGAAGTATGAGCTAAACCAACGCTAACCCTAGCTAGGATGAATGGGGGGTCTATTTATAGTCTAAGTGCAAAAAGGGCGAAGTGAAGGGGTACATGGGCCTCGGGCCCGAATCTGGACGCAGCCAGATACCGGACATCCGCTGGGGACCGGTCGTCCGGTGTCTCAGGAGCTGCCGGACGTCCGGTGGCTTCCGGTCGTCCGCTCGTTCTGCTCTGTGATGGCGGCGCTCTTTTCTTAAGCGACGCTTGACGAACCAAGGTAGCAAGTGAGTATGCGATGACAACTTTGTGACACAAGAGATGATAACAATATAATCAACAATGATGCATGTATGTATGCTATGGGGAAGTATGATCACTAAAGTGCACAAGTCTCGTTGCCGGCAATACTCAATGGCTAGTCTCGATGGGTAAGCAACGCAAAGGAGTCATGTGATGATGGTTAACAATGTGATGGCAAGAATGATATGTCCAATACCAAGATGAGGTTACCGGTCTTGCTTCCGGTATGGTGTCAAAAATGGTGGCACGAATACCAAGTCGTAGTCGAGGTGGTCGTTGTGGATGACCGGTGTTGATGACGCGTCCGTGGCGAAAAATGAGCGGCGGTGATGTCGATGTCGAACCGTACCTAGATAGCCGCAACACAAAAGGATACGGTACCGCAACTCAAATTCTCAAAACCAAAGGCGACCAAAATCACGGAGTAGGTGGCGGTTAGGTGGAGGTGTGAGTTGGGATAATGTCAAAGAGTGCGGGAAGTCGGTGGTGGTGTAGCGGATGAAATGGTGGAAGTAGCGGTCGTCCGGTAGTGGACGGATGTCCGGTCGCCGGTCGTCCGGTCGGGTCAGACGTCCGGTGCTTCCTGGGTCGCCGGATGTCCGGTGATGTGCCGGTCGTCCGGTGGTCGGGGTCAACGTGAGTTTGTAGATCCGGGACGTGATTTTGGGGGAATATGGGGGATTTGGGAGGGATTTCGAGGTGGAGATGGTGGGGGAAGGCTAGATCTACTTGCAACGCAACAAATTCACGGATCAAAACCAACAAAACATCATCAAAACTCACAAAACACAAGAAAAATTTTGGGGCTATTTTTGTGGGGATTTTCGGATTAGGACGAAAAACAACAAAATCAAGCTAGAAAAACGAAGAGGGGGCTCCGAAATCGTGATCAACCTTGCTCATGATACCAAGATCATGTAGGGTGGAACCCTAGATGGCCGATCTTTCACGAAAGGAGCGGATCCCAAAGAGAAACACGACGAACATGAGGGGGATTCACGAGGGAAAACACGAGAGAATCACTCAAACCAACAAGATTCGATTACACATGCGCTAGATCCTCGAAACACAAAGAGATACACGATGATCCACGGTCAACAAAGGACGATACAAGTAATTGGTTCTTCTCCTAGAAGGAGGTCTTGATGGGGCCGCCCAAGAGGGGGGTCTTGAATCCAAGTTGATCTTCTCCAAAGAGGGGCCGCAGTCTCTCTCGAGGAGGAGATCGGGATGGATGAGTGAAGCTCTATCTCGAAGTATGAGCTAAACCAATGCTAACCCTAGCTAGGATGAATGGGGGGTCTATTTATAGTCTAAGTGCAAAAAGGGCGAAGTGAAGGGGTACATGGGCCTCGGGCCCGAATCTGGACGCAGCCAGGTACCGGACGTCCGCTGGGGACCGGTCGTCCGGTGTCTCAGGAGCTGCCGGATGTCCAGTGGCTTCCGTCGTCCGCTGGTTCTGCTCTGTGATGGCGGCGCCGGACATCCGGGGGCTCCGGACTTCCGCTGATGTTGCTTCGGGTGCTGGTGCGCCGGTCGTCCGGTCTGGGCCGGACGTCTGCTGGCTGGAGCTCGGCTGACGCTTCAGGCGCCGGACGTCCGGTCCCGGCCGGTCGTCCGGTGGCTGGGAAATTTCCTGCAGCTCTTCTTCTTCTCCGTCTTCTCGTCCATCTTCCTCTTCTTCTTGTCCTTGCTCCTTAGATTCTCCATTGTACCTGAGTATGCACAATGTATCCATATGAGGTAGTAGCCATGCTTCATGTGCATCGGAGTGGAATTGTGAGAGGAGAGATGTCACCTCGGTTTCAAGGGCTCTTGCGCGTGATCGAGTCATGGGCCCGGTAGGCACTTGGTGAGACGATGGTAGGTCCATGGGGATGACCTTGAGATGCTCCGCATCATCTCCCCTCCCTTGGGGAAGATCCGTCCTCGGATCAAAATCTTCATCACCATGGAAAGGAGAGAGATCTTTGACGTCGCTCATGTTGTACTTGTCACGTGGAAGGTCGATCTTGTAAGCGTTGTCGTTGTAGCGAGCAAGAACCTTGAAGGGTCCATCCACTCGTGGACGAAGCTTGGATTTGCGTTCTTGTGGGAAGCGGTCCTTGCGAAGGTGTAGCCACACTTGATCACCAATGTTGAAGACCATAGGTTGTTTGTTCAAGTTAAGCTTGGTCGCGAGGCGTTGAACTTGGCGCTCGATGGTGTTTCTGGTATCTTCATGCATCTTCTTGAGATGTGTAACACGCGCACTTGCGTCCAAATTGATGCGCTCTTGGAGTGGTAGAGGAAGAATATCCAATGGTGACAAAGGGTTGAATTCGTAGACGACCTCGAAAGGGGGCTTGCCGGTTGTTGAGTGTCTTGATCGGTTGTATGCGAACTCGGCGATTGGTAGACACTCCTCCCACTCCTTGATGTTCTTCCTGATGAGTACTCGAAGTAGAGCGGAGAGTGTGCGGTTTGTCACCTCCGTTTGGCCGTCGGTTTGAGGATGGTATGCCGTGGAGAAGAGTAGCTTGATTCCGAGCTTGGCACATAGAGTCTTCCAGAATTAGCTAAGGAACTTGACATCGCGGTCTGAGACGATAGTCTTTGGCACTCCATGAAGGCGCAAGATTTCCCTACAAAACAGATTTGCAATATGTGAAGCATCGTCTATCTTGTTGCAAGGAATGAAATGAGCCATTTTGGAGAAACGGTCCACGACAACAAAAACGGAATCCTTTCCATTTCGAGTTCTATGCAAACCAAGCACAAAGTCCATGCTAATATCTTCCCATGGTTGATATGGAATTGGAAGTGGCATATAGAGGCCATGAGATTGGGCTTTAGACTTAGCTTTGCGACATGTAGAACAACGGTTCGTGAAGCGATTGACGTCGCGATGCATCTTGGGCCAAAAATAGTTCTTGGAGAGCATAGCAAATGTTTTGTCTCGTCCAAAGTGTCCCATGAGTCCGCCTCCATGAGATTCCTGCAAAAGCAACAAACGAAGAGAGGACTCGGGGATGCAAAGTTTGTTAGCTCTCATAAGATATCCATCTTTGATGTAGTATCGATCCCAAGAAGTATGCATCAAACACTTGGCATAAGGTATGGCGAATGTAGGATCATGTTCATACAAGTCTTTGATATGCTCAAAACCAATGACATTCAACTCAAGGTTAGTGACAAGCATGCATATACGGGAAAGCGCATCCGCCACAACATTTTCTTTACCCTTAATGTACTTGATGACATAAGGAAAAGACTTAATGAATTCACTCCATTTAGCATGACGCTTGTTCAACTTAGTTTGACCCTTAAGGTATTTAAGTGTTTCATGGTTAGTATGGATGATGAACTCATGTGGGCGAAGGTAATGTTCCCATTCATGCAAAACTCGCACTAAAGCATATAGCTCTTTGTCATAGATGGGCTAATTGAGTTGCGCTCCGGAAAGTTTCTCACTAAAGTAAGCTATGGGGCGCTTCTCTTGCGTTAACACGCCTCCTATGCCATTACCGCTAGCATCGCAATGAATCTCAAAAGGCTTGTCAAAGTTGGGTAAAGCAAGCACGGGAGCATGAGTAAGCAAATTCTTAAGCTCATTGAAAGCAATATCTTGAGATTGTCCCCAAACAAAAGGCGCGTTCTTCTTGCTCAAAGCATGCAAAGGTGAAGCAATAGTGCTAAAATCCTTCACAAATCGACGGTAGAAACCGGCTAAACCAAGAAAACTACGCACTTGTTGCAAATTTGTTGGTTGGGGCCAAGTTTTAATAGCATTGATCTTAGATTCATCAACATGAACACCCTTAGAAGATACAACAAAGCCTAAGAAAACGAGCTTATCAACACCAAAAAGGCATTTCTCCATATTAGCATAGAGACGCTCTTTCCTAAGAGTTTGCAAAACGGTGCGGACATGGGTGACATGCTCTTTGATAGATTTGCTAAACACAAGAATGTCATCGAAGTAAACCACAACAAATATACCAATGTAAGGGCGAAAGACATGATTCATAAGGCGCATAAAAGTGCCCGGTGCTTCCGAGAGACCCATAGGCATGACTAACCACTCATACAAACCAAACTTGGTTTTGAAGGCGGTTTTCCATTCATCACCCTCTTGTATGAGGATTTGATAGTAACCACTCGTAAGATCAATTTTGGAAAATATAGTGGCACCGCTAAGTTCATCAAGCATATCATCAAGGCGTGGAATGGGGTACCTATATCTAACGGTGATAGCATTGATAGGTCTACAATCGGAGCACATGCGAAAGGTACCGTCACGTTTTAGCACAAGAATGACCGGTACGGCACAAGGACTCAAACTTTCACGCACATGACCATGGTCTATGAGATGCTTTACTTGCCTTTGTATTTCTCTGGTTTCTTCGGGGTTGACGCGGTATGGAGCTTTGTTGGGAAGCGGCGCTCCGGGGATGAGATCAATTCGGTGCTCGATGCCTCGTAGTGGAGGTAGACCCGGAGGTAGCTCATCGGGGAAAACATCTTGGAATTCCTGCAATAGAGAAGATAACACCAAAGGTAGATCTTGAGAGTTGTTAGTGTTTGTGACCTCGTCCTTGCACAATAGGACATAGTGTAGGACACTTGTTGGGTTCTCACACACTTCTCTCATCTCACGTTTGGTGGCAAAGAGAACTAGGTTTTTCTTGTCGCTCATCGTGGAGTCACTCAATTTGGGCTTGTGGCGCTCACTCTCTTTTTGGTGGATCGCTCTCTCACTATTTTCTCCACGATGGTGGCTTGCTTGTCGGCTATCACTTAGCTTGGAGACATAGGACGTAGCACGAACTCTTTTCCTTTCATCTTGAAGCTATAGTGATTTGTACGCCCATTGTGAATGACACCTCGGTCAAATTGCCATGGCCGTCCAAGGAGGAGGTGGTAAACGGTCATCGGAAGGACATCACATTCTAGTGTGTCTTCATAGGCGCCGATCTTGAAAGAGACTTGTACTCTATGCTCGACTTGTATGGTGCCGGTGTCGCTTAGCCATTGAACCTTGTAGGGGTGAGGCTGCTTCATCTTGACCAATTGTAGCTTGGAGCATAGTTCTTCACTTGCTAAATTGTGGCAACTCCCTCCATCGATGATGACCTTGACGGATCGTCCATTGATGCCGGCCTTAGTGTGGAATATGGTGCATCTTTGGTCTTCTTCTTGTTGATGTTGGAGAGTCAAAACTTTTGAGACAACAAGTGCGGGACTTGAGTCTTCATCACAAAAGACTTGTTCTTCTTCATTGTTCACTTGGAGGTGCATGGCCACTTTCTCAAGGGCTTCCATTTCTCCTTCGCTCATGGAATCATAAGTGCCATCGTCGTTGAAGATCATTGTGCGTTTGTTGGTGCACTCGAAGGACTTGTGGCCTCGGCCGCCGCATGTGAAGCATTTGATAGAACTTGTTTTGATGGTCTCATCGGGTGGAGTAGATGATGATGGAGCTTTCGTGAAGTTGCTTGTAGTAGGAGGACGACTTGAGCTAGTCGAAGCTTTCTTGTAACTTGACTTGTCGCCATTGCTTGTAGAAGGCTTGGTTAAGGTCGAAGGTGTTGGAGTCGTCGAAGCTAGATTGTTGGAGAGGCCATAGGACTTGGATGAGAACTTGGCATACTTGAAGTCGTCTTGTACTTGCTGTTCTGCTTTGGTAGCTTGATGCACTAGTTCGATGAGGTTCGAGTAAGGTTGGAAGTCAGCGATCTTCTTGATAGGATGATTGAGTCCATTCAAGAACCATGCCATAGTTTGCTTATCATCTTCTTTGACATTGGCTCGTATCATGGCAATCTCCATTTCCTTGTAGTACTCTTCAACGCTCTTGGTACCTTGCTTGAGTTGTTGGAGTTTCTTGAAGAGGTCGCGGTTGTAGTAGGTAGGCATGAAGCGTGCTCGCATAACATCCTTCATTTGTGCCCAAGTAGTGATGGGTGGATCACCTCTTGCCTCGCGGCGCTCGATGACTTGTTCCCACCAAATGAGGACATAATCTTGGAACTCAAGGGATTCCATCGCGATCTTTTTCTCTTCTTCATAATTGTGCAAACAAAAGATCTTGTCAACTTTCAATGCCCATGAAAGGTATTCTTCGGGATCATTGCTTCCATTGAACTTGGGCATGGTGAACTTGAGCTTGCCGTAGCGTTGTTCTTCATTATGTTGGGGTCGGGGATTATGACGCCCATGTTGTGGATGATTGTCCAACTCGTGGTACTCTTGACGCGGAGGGTTGTCAACCTCGTGTTGCTCTTACCGCGGAGGATTCCCATTGTTTTCATGCTCTTGGTGAACTTTATGGTCTTGGCGAGCTTGATGGGGAGCTTGTCTATCTTGACGAGGCGCTTGTCTATCTTGACGAGGAGCTTGTTGACGCACACGTCTTTGGTACATTCTTTCTTGAGCTTCATCGCGAAGTGCTTCTCGATGTAGTCGAGCTTGTCAGCCTCGGTCGGCTACGGCACGACTTGATTCATGAAGGGCCCGTTGCGCTTCAAGTGCTTGAGCTGCACGTAGTTGTTGTTGTTGGCGTTCCGCCTCGGCGTCTTGTGCATCTTGATGCAGTCGCGCTCGCTCCTCTTGTTTGTGTTGACGTTGGCGATGCCGTTCTTGAGCTAGCGCAAAGGCTTCTTCGGCTTGACGTCGTCGATGTTCTTGCGAGTCGGTGTCTCGAAGTGGATTGAGGTTTGCTTGACACTCGTAGCACGCGGCTCGTCAAAGAGTGTTCGATGTCGGTGTACTTGAACCAGAGATGGTGTCGTCGGAGTGTCGACTTGAACGGCTCCTTCTTGAAGTGGAAGAAGAGCGGTTGAGCAACAAAGCGCGAATCTCGTCCATCCTTGCGTCATTCTCTTGCTTGTGATCGTCAAGCTTGTTGTCAAAGTAGTCCCTTGTATGTTGCTCGGAAAGTCGCAAGTCGGCGGCAAGGTTGTCGATGCGTTCACTCATAGCTTGTTGCTCTTGATGCAAAGCACGTTGTGCACCAAAGAGGTGACTCTTGGTGACGAAGGAGTTCATGTCGTCGTCTTGTTCCATGAAGAGTGGGTTGGTAGAAGTACTTGGCCTATCCATCATTCCAAGACAAGTGTGAGTGGAAGAAAGGGAAGAATGTAGGATCTAGAAGTAGATGTGTCTAGAGGGGGGGGGGTGATTAGACACTTAGTGCTAAATTTGCAATTTTTAGGCCTTTTTGGTTTGAGTGGAGTTTTAGGCACAATTTCAACATACACAATACATATCAAGCAAGCATGCAAAGAGTATATGAGCAGCGGAATGTAAAGCATGCAACTTGCAAGAATGTAAGGGGAAGGGTTTGGAGAATTCAAACGCAATTGCAGACACGGATGTTTTTCCCGTGGTTCGGATAGGTGGTGCTATCCTACATCCACGTTGATGGAGACTTCAACCCACGAAGGGTAACGGTTGCGCGAGTCCATTGAGGGCTCCACCCACGAAGGGTAATGGTTGCGCGAGTCCACGGAGGGCTCCACCCACGAAGGGTCCATGAAGAAGCAACCACCCATGAAGGGTCCACGAAGAAGCAACCTTGTCTATCCCACCATGGCCATCGCCCACGAAGGACTTGCCTCACTAGCGGTAGATCTTCACGAAGTAGGCGATCTCCTTGCCCTTACAAACTCCTTGGTTCAACTCCACAACCTTGTCGGAGGCTCCCAAGTAACACCTAGACAATCTAGGAGACACCACTCTCCAAGAAGTAACAAATGGTGTGTAGGTAATGAACTCCTTGCTCTTGTGCTTCAAATGATAGTCTCCCCAACACTCAACTCTCTCTCATAGGATTTGGATCTGGTGGAAAGAAGGTTTGAGTGGAAAGCAACTTGGGGAAAGCTAGAGATCAAGATTCATATGGTAGGAATGGAATATCTTGGCCTGAACACATGAATAGGTAGTTCTCTCTCAGAAATAGGATGCTGGAAGTGTAGGCTTAGTCTGATGGCTCTCTCTATGAATGAAGAGGAGGTGGAGGGGTATATATATCCTCCACACAAAATCCAACCATTACACACAGTTTTCCAATCTCGGTGGGACCGAATCAACAAACTCGGTCGGACCGAAAAGGTAAACCTAGTGACCGTTAGAGATTTTTGGTGGGACTGACCATGCAACTCGGTAGGACCGATATGGTTAGGGTTTGGGCATAACATAATCTCGGTGAGACCGATTACACAAACTCGGTGAGACCGAGTTTGGTAATAAGCTAACCAGAGAGTTGGTCAGGTAAACTCGGTGGGACCGATTTGCTCTTTCGGTGAGACCGAAAAGTTACAAAAAGAAACATAGAGTTTACACATGCAATCTCGGTGGGACCGATTCGCTCTTTTGGTGAGACCGAAAAGTTACGAAAGGGAAACATAGAGTTTGCAATCCCATCTCGGTGAGACCGAGATCCCTATCGGTAGAACCGAATTGCTAGGGTTTGGAATGGCTTATGATAAAGGAAACTCGGTGGCGCCGGATAGAAAGAATTGGTATGACCGAGTTTGGCTTAGGGTTTAGGTCATTTGTGGAAGTGGGAAAGTAGCTGAGGATTTTGGAGCATATCATTAAGCACATGAAGCAAGAGGCTCATTAAGCAACACCTCATCCCTCCTTGATAGTATTGGCTTTTCCTATGGACTCAATGTGATCTTGGATCACTAAAATGTAAAATGAAGAGTCTTGAGCTTTAAGCTTTAGCCAATCCTTTGTCCTTAGCATCTTGAAGGAGTTCCCACAACCTTTAGTCCATGCCACTCCATTGTTGAACTTATCTGAAACATACTAGATAGAAACATTAGTCCAACAAGAGATATGTTGTCATCAATTACCAAAACCACCTAGGGAGCACTTGTGCTTTCAATCTCCCCCTTTTTGGTAATTGATGGCAACATACATCAAAGCTTTAGATAAGGATATAAAGAACAGCAAGTAAAGCTTTGGAAGGACATGCAACAAGCATAGGCTCCCCTTACATGAATGCAATCATATGAATATAAAATATAGAAGCATGTGAGAGCATAATCATGACAGAGTAGGCAAAGTGTTACATGTATCTTGGCCATATGCATCAGAGTAAAAGATTATCAAGGAAAATACCTTCATGCTCATGAGTCCTTCTTGCAAACAGTATGTACATAAGCAAGAACTCCTCATACTCATGATTTTGATGCATACACTTATCGTGTAGTCTTTGAGTTGGCTTAGGATGGAATGAACCTGCTCAAACAAAGTTAGATAACACAGGTACATCCACTAGCCAGAGCACACAAAAGAAACCACAAGAATGCCAAGACTGGGATGACATGTAGAGAGTGAGTACAAGGTACCACATTGGATTCAGCATGTCCCCAAGAGTAAAGATATGCAATGAATTTGACTGATTTCTTTCCCTTAGGTGTCTTGCTCCGCCTGAATCTTACATGGGATATTGGGAGAAGATAGGGAACAGAAAATCAGAGATGAAAGATACAAATGGATAGAACTTAATGCAAATACATGTCTTTCCCCCAAAAAGGCATGTGACATCTCTCCTCTTGAACATCAAGCATCTGGGATCCTTGAGTATTCTCTCCCCCTGGAAATCTCTTTCTCCCCCTTAATACTTTCTCTCTTGTAGGTTTAGTTCTTTAGTTCTTGAGACTTTTTCTCTCCCTTGATGTGATCTCTCTCTCCTACAAGCTTTGATGTGATCTCTCTCTCCCCCTTTGACATCAATTTCCAAGAAGGGCTTTCTGGAATCCGTCGTATAGGTTTGGTCCTTGAGACTCAGCACAAAGCAATGGATAAAATTGTGATGCTTGAAGAGGACAAGATTCATTGAGTAGAGCTGGATTAGAAGAAATATAGAACAAGTGGCAAATTGTTTTTCCTATTGCGAATTCGGTGGCACTGAGTGGAATGTTTCGGTGGTACTGAAAGGATTCGGTTGGACCGAAAATTACAAGTCGGTGAAACCGAGTTTACACAGAGAAAAACATTTTTGACCTCAGCTCACTAGACATGTAGGATCTCACAAAGATTTTCAATGAATTACCTGAAGGATTTGCAAGGAATTGAATGCAGAAAATGCAGAACAAAAACAAAGAGAAAAGAGAAGAAACTGAAAGATCTAGATGAAGTTTTTTTTGAAAAAGAGAAAGAAAATAAACATGCATGAGACAAATGCAATAAAACAGAAAAGAACACAGGAGAACTTCATCTAAAGTTGGGCGGTGACATAGTCACCTATGTTAGAGTATATTGACTTAGGAGTCAAGTGAGAACACTTGATCATAGGTCATACTCATCGTTTAACCTCAAAATGGGGTTACCATTTTTCGTTTAAGCATCTTGATGTATTCACATCTTGTTGAGTTGCTTTGACTCATGTCTTGGAGTAAAGCTTCTCTAAGATGGAATAACATACCTTGGGTGGTGGTGTGGTTCTTGCTCATGTAGTTGAACTTGTGTGGGTGCTCAAGGTTGATGTAGCTCATCAAGAGTTGGGAGCACCACTTGGAGTTTTAGTTCATCTACCTACATGGGTTAGTTCTTGCAAGGAAGAGCACTTGTGTATCCAAAAATGACAATCATGAAGCTCAACATAGAATTTGTCAAAGGATATGTTTGAATGGTTTTGTGCTTCCTTGTCTTCAACCATCATTGTGTAGAGTCTTGGTGATGTAGAGATTGCTCAAGATGTGAGTGAGTCGCAATCTCATGGAATTAGATTCAACCAAGCACCTACATGGGTTAGACAACATGCAAGGTGCAAATATATCCAAGACATAAGATAGTTATCATAAGAGATATATCATGGATTAGTCATAAGCTCATGTCTTGCATGTATCCAATGGAGTTTCTACTCCAAGTTCGAAGCATCAATGATGTTCAATTCTCCTCTCAACCTGCAAAACACTTTCTCATCAAGAGGTTTAGTAAATATATCCGCTAATTGCTTATCAGTGCGAACATGCTTAAGATCAATGTCACCCTTAGCAACATGATCTCGAATGAAATGATGACAAACTTCAATATGCTTAGTTCGAGAATGTTGTACAGGATTATGACCAATTTTGATAGCACTTTCATTGTCACAAAGTAGTGGAACATGTTTCACATAGATCCCATAATCTTTAAGAGTTTGGGTCATCCAAAGTAATTGAGCACAACATGAACCAGCGGCAATGTATTCCACTTCGGCGGTGGATAAGGATACCGAGTTTTGTTTCTTGGAAGACCAAGACACAAGAGATCTACCAAGAAATTGACAAGTACCCGAAGTGGACTTTCTATCAACCTTGTCTCCGGCATAATCCGAGTCGGAATAGCCAACGAGATCAAAAGAAGATCTCTTAGGATACCAAATGCCAAAGTTTGGTGTATGGATTAAGTATCTCACTATCCTTTTCACAGCCTTAAGATGAGATTCTTTAGGAGCAGCTTGATATCGTGCACACATGCACACACTTAGCATAATATCGGGACGTGAAGCACATAGGTATAACAATGAACCAATCATAGAGCGATAAACCTTTTGTTCAACCGGTTCACCATCTTTGGTTAAATCATTATGTCCACTAGTAGGCATGGGTGTAGACATACCTTTGCATTCTTGCATATTGAACTTCTTGAATAAGTCCTTGGTGTACTTTGTTTGAGAGACAAATGTACCTTCCTTAGTTTGCTTGATTTGCAAACCGAGAAAGAATTTGAGTTCACTCATCATAGACATCTCAAACTTCTCTGACATTAGCTTTCCAAACTTTTCACTAAAGAGAGGGTTAGTTGAACCAAATATGATATCATCAACATAAATTTGGCATACAAATAGTTCTCCATTAACCCTTTTAGTAAAAAGAGTAGAATCAATTTTACCAATTTCAAAACCACTTGTAGTAAGGAACTTGGTCAAGCATTTATACCATGCTCTAGGAGCTTGTTTAAGACCATAAAGAGCTTTGTGAAGTTTGTAAACATGATTTGGTTTCTTAGGATTGATAAAACCGGGAGGTTGTTTGACATAAACTTCCTCCTCTATTTCACCATTTAGAAAAGCACTTTTGATGTCCATTTGGTACAAGGTGATATTATGGTGATTAGCATAGGCAAGTAAGATGCGAATGGACTCAAGTTTAGCAACAGGAGCATATGTCTCACCATAGTCCATACCTTCGACTTGTGTGTACCTTTGGGCGATGAGACGTGCTTTGTTGCGAACCACTTGTCCATCTTCATCTTGCTTGTCGCGAAACACCCATTTGGTACCAATGATGTTGTGGTTGTTGTGGGGCTTCTCAACCAATGTCCAAACTTGGTTTCTCTCAAAATTGTGTAGCTCTTCATGCATAGCGTTTATCCAATCCGGATCTTCCAATGCTTCTTCAACCTTCATAGGTTCAATGCTAGAGATGAATGAATAGTTTTCACAAAAGTTAGCTAAACGAGTTTTTGAGCGAGTGATTCTCCCGGTTTGTATATCATTGAGGATTTGCTCGACGGGATGATCTTTGGCAATTCTTGCTTGAACTCGTGAGAGCTTTTGCTTGGGTCTTCGTTGAACATCTTCTTCATCTTGTTCTTCTTCTTGGCCTTCTTCATTGTTGACGTCGTCGTTCTCTTGTCGTGGTGGAGAAAGAGGTTGTTGATGTTCGTCTTGATGCATTTCCTTGTCTTCTTCATCTTGGTGTGTCCCACTTGTGGATGCTTCTGTGTCGATTCTTGGTTCACCTTGTCGTGAACTAGAAGCTTCCACTTGGACGGATGAAGTACTCTCCTTCACCTCCGTTGGACGAATTTTGCCAATGGACAAGTCTTGGATTGCTTCTGAAGGGTCTTTGTCTCCTACATCAATTGGCAATTGCTCTACTTGCGAGCCATTAGATTCATCAAACTTCACATCTACCGTCTCTTCAACCTTTCGGGTGAAATTGTTGTAGACACGGTAAGTGTGAGAGTTTGAGCCATAACCAAGTAGAAAACCTTCATGAGATTTAGGAGCAAACTTTGAACGATGATGCTTATCAAGAATGTAGCACTTTGAGCCGAATACTCGAAAGTATCCAACTTGGGGTTTGTTACCGGTGAGAAGCTCGTATGCCGTCTTGCCGAGTAGCTTGTGAAGATATAAGCGATTTGTTGCGTGACAAGCTGTCTCAACCGCTTCTGCCCAAAAGTGCTTCGGCGTCTTGTATTCATCAAGCATCGTTCTTGCCATTTCGATGAGCGTCCGGTTCTTCCTCTCAACAACTCCATTTTGTTGAGGTGTGTACGTAGCCGAGAACTCGTGTGAAATCCCTTCTTCGTCAAGAAAGGTGTCCACATTTGCGTTCTTGAACTCCGTTCCGTTGTCACTCCGAACCTTCTTGATCTTCACGTCAAACTGATTTTGGGCCTTCCTAGCGAAGTTTCTGAAGATCTTCTGGACCTGCGACTTGTCATTAAGAAAGAACACCCACGTAAATCTTGAAAAATCATCAACTATAACTAGACCAAAAGAATTTCCACCGAGACTCTTGTAGGCGTTGGGACCAAAAAGATCCATATGAAGTAGCTCGAGTGGCCTTCTTGTGGTCATGATGTTCTTCATGGGATGCCTTCCTCCAACCTGTTTACCTGCTTGACAAGCACTGCAAAGTCTATCCTTATCAAATATGACATCGTTAACTCCAAGGATATGATTTCCTTTAATAAGCTTGTCAAGGTTTCTCATGCCAACGTGACCTAGTCGTCTATGCCACAACCAACCTTTTGAGGATTTAGCAACAAAGCAAGTTTTAGGTTGTGCCTTTTTAGAGAAATCGACAATGTAAAGATCACCTCTACGCATACCGGTAAAGACCATTTTATGATTGTCTCGACGAAATACTTGGCAATCTACCTCAGTAAATAGGACATTCAAACCGAAATCAGCAAGTCTAGATACTGAAAGTAAGTTGTAGCCGAGAGATTCAACGAGCATGACATTTTGAATGGAACTATCATGTGAGATGGCCACCTTACCAAGGCCAACCACTTTACCCTTTGAATTATCACCAAAGGTGACATATTTTCGAGGGCCGTCATTTTCAGCAAGCTCACGAAACATCTCTTCATCTTCGGTCATATGATCAGTACATCCACTATCAAGAACCCATTCCTTTCCTCCTGATTCATATCACCAAAGATTTGCCATAAGACCAAAATGTCTCATTGCATCATCTAGATCGAAGTCACTATCATCATCATCATCATCATCATAGTATCCATGTTCATCATGATCTTGTGACTCATCATTTCCTAGAGAGGGTAATTCATTAGATAAATGATCATCAAAGTGGTCACTTTTATGAATTCTTATAGCTTCGAATATGATATCACTAATGATTCCAACATCTCCTTTAGCATGCTTAAGATTGGTAAGTTCAAATAGACAATTACCAAAACTAGGATCACTAGAGTTCATCTTACTCAAGGCAATAGATTTATGGAGAATTTCATCCAAAGTTTTCAAGGAATGATCGGGAAATCGTTCCTCAAGAAATTTCCATATAGTATAGGCACAATTAAGAGTAGGCAAACTAGCAATCAAATTTTTGGGCAATCCTCTAATGATGAGCTCAATAGTTCTAAGATTGCGAATCATGTCAATATCTTCATCTAGGGTAGGATGCAAAGGATCAATATGAGGTGCACAAGGGCTAGCAATATACTTGTTCAAATGATATTGATTGAAAATTACAAGCATCTCATTTTTCCACTCATTGAAATACTCTCCATCAAGAATGGGCACTCTATGTCTAAGACTCCCTAAGGTAGACACATCCATCTTCCTCCAATGGTGATTAAACCAAGGCAATGGAGATCAAAGCTCTGATACCACTTGTAGGATCTAGAAGTAGATGTGTCTAGAGGGGGGGGGGGGGATTAGACACTTAGTGCTAAAGTTGCAATTTTTAGGCCTTTTTGGTTTGAGTGGAGTTTTAGGCACAATTTCAACATACACAATACATCTCAAGCAAGCATGCAAAGAGTATATGAGCAGCGGAATGTAAAGCATGCAACTTGCAAGAATGTAAGGGAAAGGGTTTGGAGAATTCAAACGCAATTGGAGACACAGATGTTTTTCCCGTGGTTCGGATAGGTGGTGCTATCCTACATCCACGTTGATGGAGACTTCAACCCACGAAGGGTAACGGTTGTGCGAGTCCACGGAGGGCTCCACCCACGAAGGGTAATGGTTGCACGAGTCCACGGAGGGCTCCACCCATGAAGGGTCCACAAAGAAGCAACCACCCACGAAGGGTCCACGAAGAAGCAACCTTGTCTATCCCACCATGGCCATCGCCCACGAAGGACTTGCCTCACTAGCGGTAGATCTTCACGAAGTAGGCGATCTCCTTGCCCTTACAAACTCCTTGGTTCAACTCCACAACCTTGTCGGAGGCTCCCAAGTAACACCTAGCCAATCTAGGAGACACCACTCTCCAAGAAGTAACAAATGGTGTGTAGGTAATGAACTCCTTGCTCTTGTGCTTCAAATGATAGTCTCCCCAACACTCAACTCTCTCTCATAGGATTTGGATCTGGTGGAAAGAAGGTTTGAGTGGAAAGCAACTTGGGGAAAGCTAGAGATCAAGATTCATATGGTAGGAATGGAATATCTTGGCCTGAACACATGAATAGGTAGTTCTCTCTCAGAAATAGGATGCTGGAAGTGTAGGCTTAGTCTGATGGCTCTCTCTATGAATGAAGAGGAGGTGGAGGGGTATATATATCCTCCACACAAAATCCAACCATTACACACAGTTTTCCAATCTCGGTGGGACCGAATCAACAAACTCGGTCGGACCGAAAAGGTAAAACCTAGTGACCGTTAGAGATTTTCGGTGGGACTGACATGCAACTCGGTAGGACCGATATGGTTAGGGTTTGGGCATAACGTAATCTCGGTGAGACCGATTACACAAACTCGGTGAGACCGAGTTTGGTAATAAGCTAACCAGAGAGTTGGTCAGTAAACTCGGTGGGACCGATTTGCTCTTTCGGTGAGACCGAAAAGTTACAAAAAGGAAACATAGAGTTTACACTGCAATCTCGGTGGGACCGATTCGCTCTTTCGGTGAGACCGAAAAGTTACGAAAGGGAAACAGAGAGTTTGCAATCCCATCTCGGTGAGACCGAGATCCCTATCGGTAGAACCGAATTGCTAGGGTTTGGCAGTGGCTTATGACAAGTGAAACTCGGTGGCGCCGGATAGAAAGAATCGGTATGACCGAGTTTGGCTTAGGGTTTAGGTCATATGTGGAAGTGGGAAAGTAGCTTGAGGATTTTGGAGCATATCATTAAGCACATGAAGCAAGAGGCTCATTAAGCAACACCTCATCCCTCCTTGATAGTATTGGCTTTTCCTATGGACTCAATGTGATCTTGGATCACTAAAATGTAAAATGAAGAGTCTTGAGCTTGAAGCTTTAGCCAATCCTTTGTCCTTAGCATCTTGAAGGAGTTCCCACAACCTTTAGTCCATGCCACTCCATTGTTGAACTTATCTGAAACATACTAGATAGAAACATTAGTCCAACAAGAGATATGTTGTCATCAATTATCAAAACCACCTAGGGAGCACTTGTGCTTTCAAGAACCAATTTCAAATGTACCTTGACCAATTTTGACAATGGATCAAAGATGACTCCAATGTGTAACAAGGAAATAGCACAATTGGTACCAATTCTTGTCGGTTCTCACACCTACACAAGTAAAAGCTTTTGGTGGATCTTGGTTAGGATGGTGGCACAATTTTTAATGTGAATGTAAGCAAGATTCAATAATGTTGGAAAAGATTCGCAAGATGCAATGTAACAAGTAGACCAAGCATATACGGTACACGGAAACACACACGCAAAAAGATAAGTGGGGGTTGAGAAACCAAGGGTGAGCCAAAATGTGGAATCCACAAAAATGCTCTTGTTGCACAACACTAGAGAGACGCTAGCACGATTGCACGATAGGCAGATACAAGAACTTGTGCACAACCTACTTAGCAAAAATGCAACGGCTTCTATCCCAAATATGTTTTATGCAAGGTGTTGGTATGATATGATCCAAGATGATCGAGTATGACAATCTTAATGTTGTATGATGCTATGGTTCTTGCTTAAAAGCTCTTTGCTTATCTTTCCTCTTTGCTTAAAAGCTTGGTTGGCTCTTTGATGTTTGAGCTCTTTTCTTATGCGACGCTTGACGAACCGAGATAGCAAGTGAGTATGCGATGACAACTTTGTGACACAAGAGATGATAACAATATAATCAACAATGATGCATGTATGTATGCTATGGGGAAGTATGATCACTAAAGTGCACAAGTCTCGTTGCCGGCAATACTCAATGGCTAGTCTCGATGGGTAAGCAACGCAAAGGAGTCAGGCGATGATGGTTAACAATGTGATGGCAAGAATGATATGTCCAATACCAAGATGAGGTTACCGGTCTTGCTTCCGGTATGGTGTCAAAATGGTGGCACGAATACCAAGTCGTAGTCGAGGTGGTCGTTGTTGATGACCGGTGTTGATGACGCGTCCGTGGCGAAAAATGAGCGGCGGTGATGTCGATGTCGAACCGTACCTAGATAGCCGAAACAAAAAAGGATACGGTACCGCAACTCAAATTCTCAAAACCAAAGGCGACCAAAATCGTCGGAGTAGGTGACGGTTAGGTGGTGGTGTGGGTTGGGATAATGTCAAAGAGTGCGGGAAGTCGGTGGTGGTGTAGCGGATGAAATGGTGGAAGTAGCGGTTGTCCGGTAGTGGACGGATGTCCGGTCGCCGGTCGTCCGGTAAAGGGTCGGACGTCCGGTGCTTCCTGGGTCGCCGGATGTCCGGTGATGTGCCGGTCGTCCGGTGGTCGGGGTCAACGTGAGTTTGTAGATCCGGGACGTGATTTTGGGGGAATATGGGGGATTTGGGAGGGATTTCGAGGTGGAGATGGTGGGGGAAGGCTAGATCTACTTGCAACGCAACAAATTCACGGATCAAAACCAACAAAACATCATCAAAACTCACAAAACACAAGAAAAATTTTGGGGCTATTTTTGTGGGGATTTTCGGATTAGGACGAAAAACAACAAAATCAAGCTAGAAAAACGAAGAGGGGGCTCCGAAATCGTGATCAACCTTGCTCATGATACCAAGATCATGTAGGGTGGAACCCTAGATGGCCGATCTTTCACGAAAGGAGCGGATCCCAAAGAGAAACACGACGAACATGAGGGGGATTCACGAGGGAAAACACGAGAGAATCACTCAAACCAACAAGATTCGATTACACATGCGCTAGATCCTCGAAACACAAAGAGATACACGATGATCCACGGTCAACAAAGGACGATACAAGTAATTGGTTCTTCTCCTAGAAGGAGGTCTTGATGGGGCCGCCCAAGAGGGGGGTCTTGAATCCAAGTTGATCTTCTCCAAAGAGGGGCCGCAGTCTCTCTCGAGGAGGAGATCGGGATGGATGAGTGAAGCTCTATCTCGAAGTATGAGCTAAACCAATGCTAACCCTAGCTAGGATGAATGGGGGGTCTATTTATAGTCTAAGTGCAAAAAGGGCGAAGTGAAGGGGTACATGGGCCTCGGGCCCGAATCTGGACGCAGCCAGGTACCGGACGTCCGCTGGGGACCGGTCGTCCGGTGTCTCAGGAGCTGCCGGATGTCCAGTGGCTTCCGTCGTCCGCTGGTTCTGCTCTGTGATGGCGGCGCCGGACATCCGGGGGCTCCGGACTTCCGCTGATGTTGCTTCGGGTGCTGGTGCGCCGGTCGTCCGGTCTGGGCCGGACGTCTGCTGGCTGGAGCTCGGCTGACGCTTCAGGCGCCGGACGTCCGGTCCCGGCCGGTCGTCCGGTGGCTGGGAAATTTCCTGCAGCTCTTCTTCTTCTCCGTCTTCTCGTCCATCTTCCTCTTCTTCTTGTCCTTGCTCCTTAGATTCTCCATTGTACCTGAGTATGCACAATGTATCCATATGAGGTAGTAGCCATGCTTCATGTGCATCGGAGTGGAATTGTGAGAGGAGAGATGTCACCTCGGTTTCAAGGGCTCTTGCGCGTGATCGAGTCATGGGCCCGGTAGGCACTTGGTGAGACGATGGTAGGTCCATGGGGATGACCTTGAGATGCTCCGCATCATCTCCCCTCCCTTGGGGAAGATCCGTCCTCGGATCAAAATCTTCATCACCATGGAAAGGAGAGAGATCTTTGACGTCGCTCATGTTGTACTTGTCACGTGGAAGGTCGATCTTGTAAGCGTTGTCGTTGTAGCGAGCAAGAACCTTGAAGGGTCCATCCACTCGTGGACGAAGCTTGGATTTGCGTTCTTGTGGGAAGCGGTCCTTGCGAAGGTGTAGCCACACTTGATCACCAATGTTGAAGACCATAGGTTGTTTGTTCAAGTTAAGCTTGGTCGCGAGGCGTTGAACTTGGCGCTCGATGGTGTTTCTGGTATCTTCATGCATCTTCTTGAGATGTGTAACACGCGCACTTGCGTCCAAATTGATGCGCTCTTGGAGTGGTAGAGGAAGAATATCCAATGGTGACAAAGGGTTGAATTCGTAGACGACCTCGAAAGGGGGCTTGCCGGTTGTTGAGTGTCTTGATCGGTTGTATGCGAACTCGGCGATTGGTAGACACTCCTCCCACTCCTTGATGTTCTTCCTGATGAGTACTCGAAGTAGAGCGGAGAGTGTGCGGTTTGTCACCTCCGTTTGGCCGTCGGTTTGAGGATGGTATGCCGTGGAGAAGAGTAGCTTGATTCCGAGCTTGGCACATAGAGTCTTCCAGAATTAGCTAAGGAACTTGACATCGCGGTCTGAGACGATAGTCTTTGGCACTCCATGAAGGCGCAAGATTTCCCTACAAAACAGATTTGCAATATGTGAAGCATCGTCTATCTTGTTGCAAGGAATGAAATGAGCCATTTTGGAGAAACGGTCCACGACAACAAAAACGGAATCCTTTCCATTTCGAGTTCTATGCAAACGACATCTGGGTGCCGAAAAGGTGTTTGGAGAATCTTCCTGTGAATGTCATCATGACACCACAGGTGAAGAAGAAAAACCCCAGACCACAGGCTTCATACGGTCCAAAGGCTTCATACAGACAAAGGTCTCACCTGAGTCACACTAACGCAAATGTTTTGCAGGGAAGCCATACTCAGGCCTATGAATATGAGCGCGGTTCATCAAACCGCTATGTTCTTAAGACCAAGAACTATTCTACTTATTCTTATGAATACTATTGTCCACCTGCAAGACTTTTTGCTAGGGCTCCAAAGCCAAAGTTCTCAGATGCTGCACTTAGACTTATTGCTTCGAAGCCACCCCTGAAGATGTGGGTGGCTTAGAAAGCTTAACTCTCTTTTGCATGGAAAGGTCTCTAGCCGAAAACTAAAATCGTCTGACACTATTGCTCGGGACCTTAAACATCTTGTAGGGCACAAGATCAAATGCCCAAATGGTCTTACTATGTACTTTGTTTCTGAATCGCTTGCAACTTGCCCTATCAGTCCTAATCTCGATCTAAGCTTTAATAATCCACTAGTTTGTCAAATGTTTTTGCTTCAAAATTCTCTTCGTGAAGCCTATCCCCCTAACTGCACTGTAGGGTACGACACCAGCTGCTTCAGAATGGATTATTGATAGTGGGTGTACAAATCACATGACTGGCAAGCGAAGCCTTCTCATGGACTCAACTTTTCGTCCATCAGACAAAAGTCACATCACATTTGCTGACACTGGTAAAAGCAAGGTATTGGGTCTAGGTAGAGTTGCAATCTCAAAGTATCAACACATGGATAAAGTCATGCTTCTTGAATACCTTGGTTTCAACTTAATGTCTGTCTCAATGCTTTGCGATTTAAACATGATTGTGATGTTTGGAAAATATCGTTGCCTTGTACTAATGGAATCTGACAAGTCTCTAATGTTTGAAGGGTATCGAAAAGATGATTTGTATGTTGTAGATTTCTCAGCAAGACCACAACTTGCAGTATGTCTTCTAGCAAAAGCTTCTGAATGCTGTCTCTGGCATCGAAGGCTAGGGCATGCTGGCATGAGGAACCTCCACACCCTTGCAAGGAAGAAGCATGTCATAGGCATCGAGGGCGTCAAGTTCAAGAAGGATCACTTATGCGGTGCCTGTGAAGAAGGAAAGATGACAAGGGCCAAGCATCCCTCGAAGACAATCATGACAACGACTCTACCCTTTGAACTGCTACACATGGATCTTTTCGGTCCCACTCATTACTCAACTCTTACTACTACTGCTTGTCTCTATGGCTTTGTCATTGTTGATGATTATTCAAGATATACTTGGGTGCATATAATCCTTTACAAGACTGAAGTGCAGGATGTCTTCAGACGCTTCGCCAATCGAGCAATGAACAACTATGGCACCAAGATAAAGCACATCAGAAGTGACAATGGCACTGAATTCAAGAACACTGGCCTAGATACATATCTTGATACTTTGGGCATCACACACGAATTCTCAGCTCCGTACATGCCACAGCAGAATGGCGTCGTCGAACGCAAGAACAGAACACTTATTGAGATGGCTCGGACGATGCTTGATGAATACAAGACTCCAAGAAAATTCTGGCCTGAAGCCACTGACACTGCATGCCATATCATCAATCGTGTTTATCCCCACAAGCTTCTGAACAAGACATCCTATGAGCTCCTTACTGGCAAGAAGCCAAATGCCAGTTACTTCAGAGTATTTGGCACCAAGTGCTGGATCAAGGATCCACATCACACTTCAAAATTTGCACCAAAAGCACATGAGGGTTTTATGCTTGGATATGGAAAGGATTCGCACTCCTATAGAGTCTTCAATCTCTTTCATTACAAAGTGGTTGAAACAGTGGATGTGCGGTTTGATGAAACTAACGGCTCGCAAAGAGAGCACTTGCCAAATGTGCTAGATGAAGTTCCATCCAGTGAATCAATCAAACTTATGGGAACTGGAGAAATCATACCTTCTGAAGCTCAACCTGAAGAAGAACTTATCATCTCCGCACCTGATCAACCTGAAGACAATGCTCAGCCTGAAGACAATCCCTCTAACAATGACAATGATCAGCAAGAGCAAAATCTTCGTCCTGTACATCCTCGTGTTGCAAATGAAGTGTAGATTGAGAGAATAATCGATAGCATCAATGCACCAGGTCTACTCACTCATTCAAGGGCAACACAGCTAGCAATTTTCTATGGGCACTTCGCATTCGTCTCAATAACAGAACCCAAGAAAGTTGAAGAAGCCTTCATGGAACCTGAATGGATTCAAGCTATGCAAGAAGAGCTTCAACAGTTCGAGCTGAATAATGTATGGGAACTGGTTAAGCGTCCTGATCCTCGGAAGCACAATATAATAGGCACCAAATGGATATATCGCACCAAGTAAGATGAGCATGGTCAAGTTGTCAGAAACAAAGCTCGTCCGATAATCCAGGCGTGCATGGGAACGTGGAACAACCTGCGATATGTTGCATGATGGCCACGTGTTCTTCAGATGTGAATCGCCAGGGGCACCTGTGTAATAACGTTGTGCCATCCCTGTCCCTATAAATACACGCCTCACCACAGTCATTATCCTTTCTTCCACTCTCGCACGAACCCTAGCGCCACCGCTAGCCCTCGATGATGCCGGCGACGAAGCGCTTAGCTGTCGCGACCTCTCCGACGCCGTCTTCACGCCGGCCGCGGACATCGTCTTCTCCGCCGTCGCCGTAGGTGTCCTCCGTCGCCAAGTTAGGGCACGGACAATCAAACTGCTCGGCCTCCTCTTCCACTTCGTCTAGCAGTTCCTTGTGTGGTAAATAAAACTTCCTTTTTACGGCCCCTTTGATCCTATAGATTCGTCACTTTCTACCACAAGCAGTTTATGTTCACACAAGTTGGATCTATCTCATACTGCATCTCATAATATGCCCAGTATGTTCACTTATGCTTCGCAAAGTAGTTAGATTCCTCACTTGTACTAATCCATGGATTCGTACAAATCTGGAACCAACTCGTTATCTATGAGTGAATGTCTTTGCACGATGAGGTCAATGTCTTCTAAACTGATTTATCTTCAAAATCTTCTGAGAATGCATATGACCTCTTCCCCTTCCCTCGCACCTTAATGCTGTCACAGGTACATGTCCGTGGGAGAATCCCTTGGTTCTCATAGTCTGCATTCATTTGCAGAATTCTTACAGCATCATATAAATTCTCCCGAAGCCAGTTCCTGTTTGGCCGGCAAGCGAAAGCCCTTGAAGCCTTTGAACGTATTGAAGCCATTCAGTTTAAAGTTCATGGCTGCAGAGAAATCAGCAAGGAAGGGTGGCAGAAAGCGTCGAGGAGAAACATCAAGAGATCTGCCCGATGACCTCTCAGAACTGTACATGACAGATCCAGAAGAGGATTACAATCAGCGCAAGACACGAATCCAATGGATTCGATGATATTGGGAAGAACAGTGGTTCAAGTACAGGTTTGTGACAAAGGAATATGCTGATAAGAATGCCATCAAGCGACCATGGGGAGACATCCTATACAGAAATCTTCAACCCAGATCCAAAGATGAAGCCATTGAACAAGGCTTCTATCCAAGCATGGTCCGTGGACCACAGCCTGCGGATGCTGACCCATCGTCACTGCTATGGTGTCGTGACGACAATCTGTTCAAGAGCAACTTCGAGTTTGCCCAGAATTCGGCGAAGCAGAACAAGAAGTCATTTGGACTAGACTTCAACCCTGGTCCCTCTGCTCCCCGTGCCGATGGCACCCGCGAAGCTGAACCCAATCTTGTTGGGCCCTTCTACAACCTGGAAGGTCTCATCACTCATATCGTGGTTCAAGGGACAGCTGTGGATGAGCCTGCAGATGACGCTGAATCTGATGAAGCACCTGCAGCGCCGAAGCCAAAGAAATTGAAGCAGCCTAAAGCTTCAAAGCCTGCCTCAGCACCAAAAATCTCATGGGCGAAGCCACTGGCTACTGCACCTCCTGAAGACAGTGTGCTGTCTGAAGATCTGTCACGCATCTCCAAGCCCCCGAGAGTCAAGATTCCTCTGCCACACACCAGCCAAGAACTGACTGCTGCTGCTATTCTGCGCAACGATGCCATTGATCTATCCAGTGATGAAGATCTTGCAGATGACGCTCTTGAGCAACTAATCAAGAGCAAAGAAGAAGCAGAAATCTTCAACAATTTGCCTCTCTTTGATGTGGCAATCATCCACGACTTCATCGATGAGTGGTTTGACACGCCCAACCTTAGCTTTGAAGACCTGCAACTTCCCATTGGCCTCAATGTCGCCTTCCATGGCGCCATTGCTTCAGAGCTAGCTCTTGCTCAGCGCATCGTCGAACTGAAGCAAAAGATTAACTTTGAGAAAGCTCAGTTCAAGAAGCATATGGCCAAGCTCAGCGTGCAAGAGGTGAAAAACTTCAAGACTATGATGCACGAGCTCAACGAAGCCTTTCTCAAGAAACATGCAGAAGCTCAAGGTTCTCATGAGCGCATGAAGATCCTGGCTGACAAGAGTGTGCAAGCCTACAATGAGGCTGAGAAGCGCAAGGCCCTTGGTCGTCCTGGCATCGACCCCAGGATGGCTGCAAAGCAGAAGAAGAAGCCAGTTGTGGCCGCACCCAACGCACCAAGGTAGGAAGCACATCCCATTGTCTTCCCAACCAGCATGACTGGCTCGAAGCCAAAATCCAGGTCTACCGCTTCAGAACTGAAGAAGACGAGGACTGCTGAGGCTGAAGCCAGAAAGAGGAAACATCCTGAAGCCTCTCCTGCTGCTCCCTCCAAGAAGAAGCGCAAGACCAAGAAGGATCGGGCTGCTCCCACAGTGCCCTTAGTTGTTGAACCTATCTCCATGGTTCGCCCTGCCGCTGAACATCAAGAGCGCCAACTGACAGTCCATGAGCCTGCTTCAACAGAGGCTCATGAAGCTGAAGACATTCCAGCAGCTGATCCCACCGCTGCTGAAGACATTGGTCACCATGACAATGTTGATGATGATGTAGTTCTTCCTCAGATCGAGCACCAACAGGTATCATCACCTGTGCTTACGCACAGCGAACTCATCAGCATTGGTCGTCCTCTGATGCCAATTTCTCAGGATGCATCATGGGCTGATCACCCACAACAACAAGTCACACCACCCCGACAAGAAGAAGAAGATGCCTTTGAGGCCCAGCCAACTCCATCTCCAAAGGCGTCGCCAGCGTAACGCAGGCTTCACAAAGGACCAAGCTCTCAAGTCTCCGAGTCTGAGGGCAAAACTGCTGAACACATTCCGGCTGCATCAGCCGATGACACCCAATAAGAAGAACATGTCCCTACTCCCCCAACTACTGAAGAAGCTATTCTCGAGGAGAACGTGTCTGTGCCCGACCCTCCAGCTCATCAAGTGGAGGTAGAAAATCTTGAGGCTGCCACCACCAACACCAATGAAGCCACTGACGTTGTCATGGCTGAAGCAAATGTGGAGCCTACACCAACCCATGAACCAGAAGTCAGCGAAGCCAATGATGCTACTGCTCCTGTTCCTGCGCCTGCTGCTGGTCCTCAGTTTGACTATCATATTGAGCATAGGCCTCAGGTACAGAAGCCAATGCCATGGTTGCCCAGGTTTCCAGGTCCTGCATCAGCACCTGGATCCTTTAATGTCAACGGCTTCAAAGCAGACAACACCTTCTTCAACAGCTCCAAGAACCCCTACTCAAGGGAAAGAATATCTTCTGATCGGTTCTGGAGCTATCCGCAGCGAAGTTATTACTCATGCATTCTGTACAATCAAGGTCGCATCTTCCCTCATATGCGTCTTGACACCGAAGCAATAACTAGTCTGCCCTGCTTGGAAGAAGCTCTGGATTGCTTCAAAGAGGTTGGATTGTTGCCTTTCGTCACCAACCAAGAGCACTGGAACGAAGAGTTGCTGCTCCAATTTTATGCCACACTTCACATACGTGGTTACAACAGAGATCCGAAGACTTGGGTCCTTGAGTGGATGACAGGAAATGTTCATCATGAAGCCAAAGCCTTTGATATCATTGAGCTCACTGGTTTGCCCACTCCTGGAGATCTCTATGAACCTGGCTGTCAGCTTCACAGTGAAGCTATGGAGAGCATCTTTCAGAAGCCTGAACCGAACATGAGTCAGATGCTTAGTATGATGAAGCCTTTACCACAAGACGCTGCATATCCTAAGGAGTTCTTTGTTGAATACCTGGAGTATCTGCCAAGGACTATCTATCACATTATAAGGCGAACTCTCTGGCCCATCAAAGGACATTCTCCACATGCAGAGCTGGAAGGTGCAATGAAGACTTTGGTCTTCTATATTCTTCATGGCAAATGCTTCAATGCACAAGACTTCTTCATCCGCCAACTTGCTGCATCAGGATCTGATCTATTTGGCTTGAAGTTCTACGCTCCATGGATAATGCGGCTGATTAAACTCCACTCAGCTATCTCATATCAGCCATCTGCTCGCAATCATCGGATCTTTCTGCCTGATGTGGATATGTCTGTTGAAGCCATTTATCCAGAGCCTGCCAAGGAACCTCTTAGTCTTCAGAATGCGGAGCATCAAAGTTTCACTCAGAACATTGAAGGAGTTGAAGTAGTCACTCGTGTTTATCCTCTGGCTGGTACTACACGTGCACCTCATCGTGCCCTTACTGAAGCCACTTAAAGCACTATTGCCCAACGACCCAAGAAGCAATCTCGTGTTCTCAATGACCGAGAGCTTCTGGTTGCTCTTCATCAGAAACAGGATAGGCATCATGACTGGTTGAAGCGCCAAATGCAAAGCCTCTTGGTGGATGTCAACCGCATTCGCAATCTTGCCACCAAGAATGCCTTTGTTGCCCATGAAACCTGTCGGCGTACATGGAAAGGGCTGACGCTTATGTGTTCTGATGATGATCTTCAAGAGGATGGCTTCTCTGAACGTTTCAAGTTTGACTCCACACCTCCCCGAAGGACTGTGCTGCGACGAACTCCATCTCTTGAAGACTCTAAGTTCTCTTCCTCTGCGGCAACTGTGAATGCTAGAGTGATCGAGGACGAAGATGATGCCACTTCACCGCCCCCTACTTCTGCACGCATCAACACTGCTCCAAGTTCTTCTGCACTGCCGAACACCACCGACGACCCTGCTGCTTCACCTACTCTTCATGGGAACGAGTAAATACTCTATGTCTTCAATCCTTTTTGGTCCTCACTGACAAAAGGGGGAGAAGCATATGAGTTTGATAGTCTTCAAGCGGGTCCATATGGGCGGTTACTTTATGTTTTGCCTAGTGTTTACAACTCACGTTTTGATACATTTGGTTCTTTGAGTTGTAACACTTAAACTCGATGGTCGTCTGCTACTTATTTGCTATTTTGTGATGCGATGATAAATTCCGCATGTGCCACGATAAATTCCGCACTTAGATCATTTTGCAGACGTCCATTTTTCATCATGCATGTCATTATCTTCACATACCTTTCATGCATGATGAATTGTCATCATAAGTTGAAGAGGATCTCCACAAGTACAACCTGCCATGTGCATTTGCATTCCAAAAGCAAATTACTTATATGCACACCTTCAGGGGGAGCCCTTGCAACTTATGAAGACAATTCCTTATGCTTTACAATTTCACATATTATATTCCCCGTTGAAAACTTCAACTAGTTTGTCATCAATCACCAAAAAGGGGGAGATTGTAAGTGCATCTAGTGCCACCCCTAGTTGGTTTTGGAGTATTGACGACAAACCTAGTTGAGGGACTAATGTGTTTGTGAGAATTGCAGGATAACACAGGTAGAAGTCCCTCATTGATTCGGTTTTCCTACCAGAGATGACCCCTAAAAATGAATGAAGACATTGAAGTCAAAGGTGGTATGTGAAGACATTCACCTTGAAGACTATGACAAGAGAAGACATCGCATGAAGACTATGGAGCGCAAAGACTTAGATCTTTCGTAGTTCCTTTTCTTCTTTGTTGAGTCATAGGAACCACCGTACTGTTAAGTGGGGTCCAAGAAAACCAGTCAGAATGACTGAAGTGATGCTTAAACAAAATCCTATGTCTTCGAGTGAAGACTATGAGAGCGAATCTTGTTCAGAGTTGGACAAGTCAGCTTTGCTTGTAGCCCAAGTAAAGTTGCCGTGTGTGTTTGAAATCTAACCGTTGGAACATGTGTCAGTTCCTTAGTGACCCAGGGTAATTTCGGACAAATCAGGTCGGGTTGCCTAGTGGCTATAAATAGCCCACCTCCTACAACCATAAACGGTTGGCTGCTCAGAGTTAAAATACGGCTTTTGTCATTTGAGAGCAACCCACCTCGAAGCCTTTGAGAGAGAATTCCTTGAGAGGATAAAGCCCTAACCACCCAGAGCCAAAGAGTGTTAGGCATCACTTAAGTCTTCTTGTCTGTGTGATCTGAAGACTTATTACACTTGAGGACTGTGAATCCTCCAGCCGGTTAGGCGTCGCGTTCTGAGCATCCAAGAGTCATTGTGGATCGCCGGTGAACGAAGTCTATGAAGGTTTGGAAGTTTACCTTGAAGACTTACCAGAGTGATTGGGCGAGGTCTGTGTGACCTTAGCTCAAGGGGAATACGGTGAGGACTAAGTGTTCTGAGCTGCGTGCTCAGGACTAAGTGTCCAGGACTAAGTGTCCTCAGGTTTAAATACCTATCCGCCCTAACCAGACGTACAACTGTCACAGCAGTTGGAACTGGTCTACCAAACCTTTGTCTTCGTCACGCACACTGGTTCTATCCTTCTCATCTCTTTATTTACAGTTGGCTCTTGTAAAGTCAGTGCCTATTTGCTTTATCTATTTGTCTTCACTGTGTACCTGATCCTTACTGCCTAGCTACTATTAGTCATTGTGGTTTCACTTCATTGAATGCTTGACTATCGTCTGTCTAGTGTAGTCTACCTTCCGCTGCATGGAAATAGGTTCATTTCTATCATTTGTCTTCGAAACTTCCATGTTTTGAAGACTTTCATAAAAATCGCCTATTCACCCCCTCTAGTCGATATAACACACTTTCACATGAATTTCAGATGAGTTTTGGATTTACTAGAATTTAATAACAAGGTATCCCAATGTTTGCGGCCGAGAGACGGTGGCAGGGTGTTTGACATTCATTCCCATTTCTTGCATGGGACCTAAGCATGCAACCAAGGACACATATTTGAATTTTCAACTAATTTACATGTATTAGAGCATGTGCATGTAGTTCAAATTTGAATTATGCACATAAATGCATTGAAAACTCAATTAATGCAATAAAATGTACAAATGAACCTCGAAAAATCCCAAAAATTTACACAACACTCTTGTTTGTTCTACGTTGGCACTAGGAAAAAATTGAAATGGAGAAGAGGCAATGGATATCCTTTCGTGCAGAAAGGTGAAACGTTCCCTACCGAAACCATCAGGCTTGTTGTGAGAAGCTCTGGTTTGTGAGAAGCATATCCCCAAACATGCCCCAAATGGGACAAAAAAATTACCACGGCATGTTGATGCTGCTCCATGACAGCATGCCAAGTATCAAGAATTTCAGATGAGCTTTCGATTTACTAGAATTGAAAAACCTGGTATCTCAATGTTTGCGGCCGAGTGACGGTGGCAGGGTGTTTGACATTCAGTCCCATTTCTTGCATGGGACCTAAGCATGCAACCAATGACACATATTTGAATTTTCAACTAATTTATATGCATTAGAGCATGTGCATGTAGTTCAAATTTTAATTATGCATATGAATGCATTGAAAACTCAGATAATGCATAAAAATGTCCAAACGAACCCCAAAAAATCACAAAAATTGACACAACACTCCTGTTGTTCTATGTGGACACGAGAAAATTTTGAAAGCAATAAGAGGCAATGGATATCGTTTCGTCCCCAAAGATGAGACGTTCCCTACCGAAACCATCATGCTTGTTGTGAGAAGCTCTGGTTTGTGAGAAGCATATACCCAAACCTGCCCCAAATGGGACAAAAATTTTACCACGGCATGCTGATGCCGCTCCATGATATCATGGCAAGTTTCATGAATTTCAGACGAGTTTTGGATTTACTAGAATTTAAAACAAGGTATCTCAATGTTTGCGGCTGAGTGACGGTGGCAGGGTGTTTGACATTCATTCCCATTTCCTGCGTGAGACCTAAGCATGCAACCAAGGACATAGATTTGAATTTTCAACCAATTTATATGCATTAGAGCATGTGCATGTAGTTCAAAATTGAATTATGCACATAAATGCATTGAAAACTCAATTAATGCATAAAAATGTTCAAACGAACCCCGAAAAATCCCAAAAATTGATACAACACTCTTGTTGTTCTATGTTCACACTAGGAAAAAAATTGAAATCGAGAAGAGGCAATGGATATCGTTTCGTCTAGAAAGGTGAAACGTTCCCTACCGAAACCATCAGGCTTGTTGCACTACAAAAAAATACACTTCCGTGATGATACGTGTTTGTCACAGTAGGTCACATTTTCTGTCATGCATGTACATCCATGACAAATTTATGACAGAATCAAGATAGTCATACCTGTGCTGTCATAGAAGTGTTCCATGACATTACCAAAATTATCATCACAGAAGTGTCCGCTTCCATGACGATAAATCGCGCGTCACAGAAGTGCTTTCGTCAAGGGTGACTGACACGTGGCATCCACCGTAACGGAACGCCATTAAGCTATCGGGTCTGGTTTTTGATCCGATAACCCATTAACAGCCCGACCAATGGGGATTTTCCATGTGTAAAATCATCATTGGCTGGAGGAAACACGTGTCGGCTCACCGTTGGGACAGATGTCATCCACTCATTGGACCCAAAGCGCCTATGATACGTCGACACATGGCACGACCCAACAGAGGCCCATTCTTGTGAAAAGGCCGGCCCATTTGACTTGGTCAAAAGGTGGAGGGCCGGCCCACGACAAGCCTGTTAACGCCCAGTAGCGTCATATAGCCCATTTACAGCCCGCTAACCCAGGGCCCATTTACGACCTATCCGAATTAGGCCCAGTAGCGTCATCTGGGCCATCCAATTTTATTCCAGCCCATTTTAACTTCCGGCCCATGTATGGCCCATGACGTCTTTTGGCCCATATGAGGCCCTTAGTAACCCTCGGCCCATTAATGGCCCGTGGTAAAACTGGCCCGTAATGAATAGTGTATCACTTTATACCCATTAACGACCCATTATTCCATTGGGCCATTTCCAGCCCATGTTATCTTTCGGCCTTCTCAAGGCCCATTTATTCTTGGGCTCATTTCTAGCATTCGTTTACTTTCGGCCCGTTACTATCATTTTCTGCTTGTGGGCCAAATTCAGCCCGTGGTTACAGTCGGCCCGTTTGTGGCCCGTTAATATGTTGGGTCATTTTCATAGCGTCATCAAATACAGTCGATTAACGACGGCCTGTTATGGTCGTCCCATGAACGGACGATTTCAACTCTAGCCCATTTACGGCCATAATGTGGTATGTTATTGGCCCATGTTTGGCCAACCGATCATACGGCCCGTAGAAGGCCCATTGTGTCAACGGCCCGTATAAGGCCCATTATTTCTACGCCCCGTAGAAGGCCCATTGTTTCTATGGCCCTTAGAAGGCCCATTGTTTCTACGGCCCGTAGGAGGCCCATGTTAACTACAGTAAATATGTAGCCCATGGTTAATGTGGCCTAGTTTTAAAAAATAGGTTATTGCGACCACTAGTAAACCGCGGAAAAAGGACTGCACTAACTACAAGAAAACAATAAACAAGACAATAAGGAAATAAATAAGCAAGCAACTTACGCTAGGCTATTACAGCTATTACACATATTACATCCACTGGGCATCAAAGTTCGCCACCAGTGCAAATATAGGGAACACCCTACACTATACAAAAATGGCTTGCTGTTTTCTTCAGCCGGTGGCTGCATGTTAAGAACAAATTAACAGTCTAGCAGATAAATGCACCACCAGAAGTTTAGAAGCTCAGTTCATTTCACCTGACTGTTACGTTTTCATGCTGTATTGTCTGATGGAGCACCATAATCTTCGCCTTCAGTTCTCCTAGACTCCTGAACAATATAGCAAATGTCTGATAGTCTGGTTTCAAAACCATTCATATCTTGACAACATCGAACAATGTCTCTCCTTGTTTCACAAAGGGTCTCTGTTAGGGAATGGACTTGCGTCTGGAGCACAGATACTACATTGTTTTGAGCTTGCATATCTTGATCATGAGGCAGTTTGGACGAGATTGCCTTAACAACCAACCCAGTATTACGAAGGAACATGCTTTTGGCACTGTTAGTGGAAAGGTACTGACCCACTGCAGCAAGAGCTGACATTGCGGTTATAGTTGCCTCGCCACCTTCAGAAGGTGGCGGTTCCACCATTTTTTCCATAGCTCGCTGAAAAGTTGAGGTTTTACATTAGTAGTACCAGAATAGAAGATATTAAGGAGGCAACAAAACCAAACAAAATAGCTTTGGTCTATATACAGAGCTTATTCTGGTGAACCCATGTAAAATATTAGTTGTATTTTATTGCAAAGTACATAATAAAACCAGGTTCCAAACATATGACCATGTACCATCACTAATGTATTGTATATTTCTTCACATTGTGTTGAGGGATAAGGATAAAGAGACGAAGTTTATAATATGGTAAGCATAGTATGACATCATTCATATCACAAAACAACTGAGAACAGACAAACATGCAATTGTAACATTGTGTGGGCAAGTCCAGCACAAAACTAGATTACAGGTCAAGATCAAAGGAACATCACTCCTCTCTTTTAAACCTTGTAAGGTGCAATGGTACACTAAGACAATTGTGTATAAAATTGAAAAGATTAATAGACATTGGCTACAAACCATGCAGTTCAAGGCACAAGTCAGAGTAAGTAGTAGTTAAAAGGCATGAGGATTAAGTACTTACAACAGCGGCTTTGACTGGTGTAGTCATGCCCTTCTTCTTGCTGGTGTGACAGTCCTTGAAGATTTCCACAACATTTGGTTCAGGTACTTTTTGGTCCTTGCGGGCTTTCCTCTGCATTTGGAACAAGTTAATATAGATCTGATAATATGGTACAACGAAAAGAGTGAAACAGGAGCTAATTACAAGAGCCTCGCAGTGTGCAATATAGCTACGAGATCCTGTCGTCTGTTGGAATTTCACTTTTGTACGGTTGGCATTGTTCTTTGAACAGTTCACCTACAAGAAGATAGATTTGTGTGGCATATGCATAAATAGGACTTCAACATGTGATCTGATCACGTATATATAATGTACCTGATACTTCGGATCAGACTAGTGTTTAACGAGGCCCCTCTAGTCTTCATTCAATATATTTTCCACTGGAGATGTTTGGGAAAGTTCACTATTAGCCTTGCCTTCAAAGTGAGTTTTCCTCAAGTTATACCGATTCTGTCGCAGAGCAGAGTTGAAAACATGGGTGCAAGCTTATCTGATTGCATCATCTTGGCTATCCAACTTGAACCTCATCTGTTGAAAATTATGGGAGTCTCATTATTACCAACCTAGAAAGTATGGGATAGAGCAAGGCGATATTACTAGTTTCCATACATAACCATACTTACTGATAAATGATCGAGGAAGGTGTTGAACTGGGTTTCGTCTTTGTCATTCCTGTACTAAATCCATGTTGGGAGGATACGTACATGACACCTAACGGCAACCGTTGCCTCTGATACTAACTTGGCTGACTCTGTAGCATCATGTGGCCTTTTTAAACCTGCCTCAAAACGGATCTCCATTCTTCCTCCTCTAGATTTAGTTAACATATCGAGCATTATCACTGATGTTTGTTTCCTCTTGCGCCTAGGTGCTAGTCCAACAATGAACATAGGAAGTGTTAGTGTGCATCAAACTGTGAGACTACATATAAAGAAGCATGCAACTGTAACTTGACTCCAGCAACTACCTTCTTGCTGTTGAAGCACAAAAGGTTCATCTGATCTTGCCAACTCGTCTTGTGTCAAGAGTGCCTGGGAAGTAGTGTCAGGTGGCAAGGGAGCTTGGGAACGTGCTGATAGCTCAGTTGACGCAGGAGTAACTCGTGCAGCTGGTAGTACTGTGGAAGGTGTTGCAAGAACTAGGGCTGTCTCTGCTTGTTTGGTGGCAGCTATTTGTTTTTGTTTGGCTTTTTTTGCAGGTCGTGTCGCATGGGATACCCTGTTTGTAGAATTTTCCGCTGGAGTTTGACCTTCTATTGCACCATCAGTACCAGCAGAATCTGCAGGATTCTTACGGTTCCCATTCCCTGCCATTCTGTGTTTCTTCATCTTTCTCTGTGCCATGTTAAGTCAAGCCGACAAGAAAAATGAATAACAATTTAGTTCTTCAGAACAAATTGATGCGTGATACAGACGAACTGAACTTTGATGTTAGACAACCACATGATAGGAGGATGTAATATGTATGAAAAACAGGACGGAAGAGATAACCAGAACTATGATGTGTAAACTAAGCAGAAGACATTTCACTAAATTAGAAGCAATGCAATGGAAGGTAGACACCATATGAAAGATGCTACAAATATCGCTCTGCCAAGTTAACAGTGTCTCATCATAAATGGTGTTTAAACAAATGTACAGCAGTACAAGAAATAAATCATATGCAAGATGCAAACAACATCACACTACCAAGTTAGAGGTCTCTCGCCATTAGTGACATTGCATATTCACAGCTTATGACGTGTAAACTAAGGAGAAGTCATTTCAACAAATTAGAAGCAATGAATGCTAGACACCATATGAAAGATGCAACGAATATCACTCTACCAAGTTAAAACTGTCTCGTCATAAGTGCCATTTCAACAAATTAGTTGTACAAGCTAGAAAAGAATGTGAGATGTAACCTATATCACACTCCGAAGTCAAACGTGTCTTATGATAAGTGATTGTTGTAGGTTACACAACAATAGTAATTTGATGTAAGAACATGGTGTGATAGACAGATATTCTATGTTCTAGAAACAGGAACACGTGTATTATTCAAGTATAATGTGTAAAGTAAGCAGATGGAATTCAACAAAATTAGAAGCAATACAAGCTAGACATCACACATAACATGCAACCACATATAACAGTGCCAAGTTAGAGGGAGCACCGGTGATGGTGCACTAGGGGAGACTGCTCATCATAAACACAACTACGTTGAGTGTCTATGCATGTGTTGTCTTGGAAATCATCTTGGGGGGATGGAGGAGTAGAAACTGTAGAGGCCCTCCGTTTGGAAGGAGCTCCTTTATCCACTGCCTTGCTAACTTTTCCGCTTTATTGATTTTGAATTGTCAAGTAAAATCGACAAGAAAAAGCAATAAAATTCTCTCTTCAGAACTCATTCATGCATGATACTGACAATCACTACTTTGATGTAAGGCAAACACATGACAGCAGGATGGAATATGTACGAAAAACAGGACGGCATGGCATGTTCACAACTGTTTGTGTAAACTAAGCATAAGCCATTCCAACAAATAAGAAGCAATGCAAGCTAGACACCACATGAAAGATGCAACCAATATGACTCTGCCAAGTTAAAAGCGTCCCATCATAAATGAATTTCAACAAATTAGAAGCAGCGCATGCTATAAATCATATGAAAGATGCAACTAATATCGCACTGCATTTACTAAAGGTGTCGCGTCATATTGATTGATGCGGGATACAAAAAACAATAGTTTTATGTAAGGACATGCTTAATAGACAGATGTACTATGTACTAAATATAGGAAGGCGTGTCACGTTAACAGGTATAATGTATAAGCTAAGCAGAATAGCACATGCAGTTTAACCAGATTGGAAGAATTACAATGTAGACACCATATGCAACATGTAACCACATATCACGCTGCCAAGTTAGAGCAAGCACCTGCGATGCTAGTGTAGGGGAAATGTGGCAATCAACTACAGATCTACGTTCACTATCTTCATCTAGCCTTGCTGTTTCTTGAGAATCATGTCGGGAGGCTGACGCTGCATTATTTAAATGAGGAGTAGTCCACTTGCCTGACTACCTCATCATAAGTGATTGATGAGGGATACACAAGAACATTAGTTTGATGTAAGAACATGGTTAATACACAGATGTACTAGTATGTACCAAAAACAGAAAGGCATGTCATATTCAAAGGTATAATGTGTAAGCTAAGCAGATGCAATTTAACCAAATTGGAAGCAATACAAGATAGACATCCGGCTGGAGTGGTGAGCATGATCATCTAGGACCTGAGAGCCTGGTGAGAGGCAGGCTGCTTCGCCACCATCGCAGTTTTTAGTTGGCTTCCAGGTGATGCATGTCTTTGTTGGGCTTGTCACTGGCTCAGCCAGTGCCCCGACTAGCTATTTGTCTTCTGGTGCTCACGGGATGGTGGTTCATGTAAAAAATATCTTTCCTTATCTTAATAAAGACCGACTTCGGCCTTTCGAATACAAGCTAGACACCATATGGAACATGCAACCACATATGACACCGCGGAGTTAAAGCAAGCACCTGGGATGGTGGTTCATTGCGAGCGAGGCCATCAACTCCAGAGCTACGTTTACCATCTCCATCTGCTGAGAGTGCACCCTTTATAGCGCTGTAACGTGCCATGCTTACCCGCGTAGAAAACACAATAGTGAGAGTATGGGTGAAGTGTGTGCAGAACTAGTGCACTGTAAAAGTAGCAGATAACAGGTGGCTGAAAAATAAATGACATGAGACATATGATAGCTCTACAACATTGCATGGCAAACAAAATTAGATTCTACTCCGTATGATTTCGTAATATATGAGCACAAGAAATGCAGGTACTCCTCCAGCACACCACCACATGTGGTCATATCAAGATAACAGTCGACTGAAAATAAATAGGCCAGTCAATTTTTTAATGAACCATCCGATCTATAAGGAACGGGCAGATGATCTTCGTCTACCTCCTGCCAGTCACTATTGACAGTCTTTCTCGAACTGCCAGCGACCACCGGCCCAAACCCCTGCCTCCGCCGCCCCGCCCTCCCCTCGACTTCACACCACCGCCGTGCTTGGCAGCGCCCCCAGGCCATCCCTTTAATCCCGGCCGACCTCCAGATCAGGCGCCAGTAGCTCTAGGCCCCACACGCCCCTGAGATAAACACTGAGGCGCTACTTCCCCAGCGTAATAGGAGGACTAGCGCCTATTACACCGGCGAATGCTTCCGTTAATTGGGAATCAACTGACCAGGAATTGAAATTCAGGGGGGCGACGGACCTCTAGCTAAGGTGAAATAGTATATGAGGAGAAACCTTGTGCATCACGAGTTACTAGGAACATCTAGTATCAAGAAGAAGCGGTCAACCAGTGTCTTCTATGGGATGAATACCGTGCAAGCAGACACGTAAGATTTGCATGAATAAGGGAAGAGGACTACCCTTATCGGTTGCCAGTGTGGTCTCCTCCATATGTCGCGGCGATCTTCTTTTTTCTCCCGGGGGAACCGATGTTTTGGAGAACCGTGGATCCTTGGACAAACCCATGGCCAAATTGTTGACTGTGTTGCCGTGGCCATATATCAGCGGAGGGGAAGCAGATCCGAGGCGGTGAAGGACGGCGTAGCAGGAACAACTCCGGTGCGGTGGAGGGTGGCGAAGTTGGAGCGGCAGCGGTGAGGCGTAGGACGGCGTGGTTGAACTGGCTCCGGTACGGACGGCTCGGCCTCGGCTTCAACTACTAGCCATGGAGGGCATTGTGGTTGAGGTTGCGGTGGACGACGACGTCGGGGTATCAGCTCCGGCGTGATGGAGGAGGGCGGCGGTTGATGGGTGGGATGGGGTGGCGGACGGAGGACGCCAAGGTTTGACGGCTGGTGGAGAGGTAGTTTTTGCGCCCACGGAGTACGAATGGGGAATCAGACGGGTGGGCGGGGGGGGGGGGGGGGGGGGGGGGGGGGGGGGGGGGGGGAGAACCATGTTCCGGTCTGGGACGCGCTTGTTTTTGGCTTTTTTGAACAGAAGATGGGACGCGCTTGTTTGAAATTTGGCGAAAGTACAAACTTTGCCCCCCTCTTAGATTTCGGACCTACTGCGGGTCGGGGGTAGGATGGTAATCCCAGGTGTCCCAAATAGTATGCGGGAGCGATTTCGGCCGCGCGCATGTGTGCTTAGGCGGCCATTGTGTATGAATGTTTTTCAGAGGCGGTTGCGTGGCGTCTAGATGAAGCTACAAACCAACCCCGGTTTAGACCTTTGGACGTCAGGCCGGTAGGTTTCACGGGTCGGAGTTATTAGAAAATTAATTTCCTTGTACTACCAAACATTGGTCTCACGCGGTTTCGGGCGAGTAGAGGCTCTTTTGGCGCTTCGTTCGAAATTTTGAAACACAAGCATTCATGTTTAGAGTACTCTTGAACTTTGAGGATTGACCTAAATAGACAACGTTAAATTTGACCTTGTATGTTTGAAAACCTCATTAAATTATCCGCTTCTTTTTGAAATTTTGACACTTGAAAATCCTATAGCTACGATTATTTTGGAATGGAGGAGCTAAATTTGAATCTATTTTGTACACGACTACATATGCTATTATGTACAAAATCAAAGTAAAGATTGGTGCCCCCATAATTTAGGTATGATTTACAAATGCCATGATATCAAATTCAAATAATTGAATGGACTTCGTGTTGAATTCGATTTTTTAAACCACCTTAAGTTGAATTCAAATGTATGCTAGTTCATAGGTAGCTATTTATAATGTTGATTGTGTAACTTTTGTATGTATAATGTGCTTTACACACACAACATGAACTATACTCACGTTTATATTCGATTGCTAAAGCAATGCATTGTCTGGAGTTCAAAATACTAACTATGTGGATCAATTGTGTCAAATAATAACATAGACATGCTCAAATTCGATAGAATCTAGATGTCTGATGGATCAATGACCGTTCCTTACGCGAATTGCAAATATCATGATCCCATCCTAATATTTGGATACAATTTATATCTTTAATCAATGTGTACATCAGTCTTTTACGTGTAGTTTCACTCTCCATCGGTGATCTCTCACACATGCTCACACACTCTCCCGAGGTGTCTTTCTCGCACACATGCTCTCGATATAACCCTCCCTCTCGTAACCATTTACGACTGTTTTCACTAACCTTTATCACAAGCACTCTTCCTCTCGCAAGCATACACACGCACAATCTCCATCGACCCTTTCTATATACATAGACCTACCTACGTGTCTCCTGTACGCACATTATCTTTAGGCCTGTCTCTCACGCATTGTCTCACACCTCTCTTCCTAATCGACGAGTATGATTCTAGCAGAGCATTATGTAGGATGCCCCTTAAAGTTAGGTTGGATGAATAGTAATATCAAAGATAATGGGGTTACCTTAGTCCGAGAACCTAGGGTTACAAATCTTAGCCGGCTTTGTCAGTGGACACAGAGTCCTTCACAATTACGCTATCTTTGTCTTATACGACTAGTCATCCATGGGTCTCCCTAAATGCGTCACGGGCCGATCAATGTGCCGCGGGATGGAACCGAATGAAGGGCCTCACCTCGACCTACCGGACCTCACGCGGTAACACACCCTCTGCCCCCATGTCTCGTTATCTTCTCACACCCACACATACCAACACAGACACCACGCACAAAAAATATATTCTCCTAGTGCCTCTATCCACTCCCCCTTGCATATACACACTCAAGGGAATCTCTCGCCGTGACGTCATATTCATCTCTCTCTCTCTCTCTAGACCACTCCCATTTCTCATGCTATCTCTCCCCGGCGCCCCCCGTCGGCCCCTCTATCCATGCCTCTCTCAAATACGTAATACACACACATACCTCTCTAGGCCCTGCCAAATGCATCAACTACAGATTCACACATGTTACATCACGTACCCTATTGATCTAAAAAGCCCTCTCTTCATGTTTATTTCGCATGCAACATTCCTTTTGAGTAAAGTGTGGCCAAAAAATTATTTTAGAATTTCTACATATATACAACGTTATAAAGTTATATGAAGGAGTATGAACGCTAATTTGCATTGCAGGTGCCCACAATGATATTTATTTCGCATTGTGAATTTGTATATTCTTATACTATATATAAAGTTAGTCATAATAAAGAGAAACGAAGAGCATCTCTCTCTCCATCGCATACCCCCCGTCTACGCCCCTTTCACGTACGCACACAAACTATCTCCTGGTCCTCTAAAAGTGAGCCCCCAGCACATTCACGCATGTTTCATCTTTCTCTCGCAATATATACAGTGACGATCATTGTATTTGAAGTGAAAGCACGATACGTACATCGGACTTCAGAATCCACTCATTATGGTCACCATTTACGTTTTGTGGTTATTATACAGTCATGGGCTCACCGTACAACTCTGTATTTGCTCAAGACACGACTAGCTGACCAGTTAAACGCTCCACGCGTCACCTCTAGTGTTGCATCACATTATCTCACTACCATCGGGCCCACCTGTCGGCTTGTATCTACTCTACATCTACACTCTTATAAAATATAAAATACACTCTTATAAAAATAGAGTTGGTGATGATGGTGTGCATGCCATCCTGCAATATAGGCCATCCGATTTATATCTGACGGATAGGAAAGAAACTATGACAATTTTGCAAAAAGGTACCCACACACCTCTCCACATTTGCAAATAAGGCCTTCCCTCATTCATCCTTTTCTCTCACAAGATAAACTAGTCATAAAAATGCATCTTGATGTTACATGCAACGCACGGGCATCTTGCTAGTAAGAATGAAAACAAACGACAAAAAAATATTGGACGGTGGTTCGAAGTCATGACCGCGGGCACAGCGGACAAGGTGGCCTTGTATTGGTATGCTGAGCCGTCTGTTTTAACACACAGGAGCTGGTGTGGTGATTATACACACACGCACGCATGCAAACGAACTGCATGCACACAACACTCACACGAACACATGCACCCACCCACGCACGCAACCCTCACACGTACACACGCAGCCACGCACGCACGCAACACTCACACGCACACACGCACGCATGCATGCACACACCAGTACACCACACGACCAACACACACTCTCACGCTCAAGTGCTCAACCTACACGTGCATGCACACACATCAGGCCCTGACAAACACATACACAACCAGGTGATTCCTGCGCACGGGTTGGAGTCTTGTCGCGCCTGCGTAGATTTGTGTTTATCTGACCTTTTCCCTATGCGAACTGACTGGTGGGACCCACAAGGAACATGGTCAATTTAACTAGTCAACATGGCGCCACACAGACTATTTGGCCGGTCAACAGAGTGCAATCCGATGCTGAACCGTGAGCAAGTGACCGTATAATCACCGCAAAACGTATATAGTGACCGTAATCAGCTTATTCTGAAGTTCGGTGAACGTATTATGCTTTTCTCTCTATAGGCCCTCCAAAACTACATCTCTACACGTTCTCACATGTTACATCTAACAACTATGCAATACAGCACCACTACTACACTCTAACACAATAAATCATATGTGTTTTTAGTTTTAGATATCATATTATTACTTAATTATTCAGTTTGCATACAATAAAATTGCCTTTGAAATGTATGGCCAGTATCATATACCGCGCGGGAAAAATCCCGTTCTTTCCTGTTTAATTGGGCTTGTATCGATGGATCATGCGAAACAACAAAACTATAGTACTATACAGTACAAGTGACAGTTCACGGGGCCGTCGTGTCGTGTACTCCTCCATCGTAAGAGTGGAGTTCTTGCTTTCATAAATCTTCTAGTCCCTTTCGCCGACATGTGGGACATCAAGCTACCGGGTCCACATGCCATACTGGAATACAGTGCAGAGCAGCCGGGGTGAAGCACCCAGTAATGGCGCCGGCGTAGTAATGAGCAATGAGGCGTCAAATCACAAAGCTGCACCTTGCCCGCAGTTAAGTTGGAGGGACGAAGTAATAATGCTAAAAAAGAAGTTGGAGGGACGAAGCAACCATCATTTCACTCGTTGCTGAATCCGCCTCTCCCTCATCTTCTTCAAATTAACCACGTGTTGCTTCTGCCGTTGTTCTGCCTCATGTGGGACGCGGATCGGCTTGGTAAAGCACTGACACGTGTGACCGCATGTTAGCAAACCGCCAGGACAATGTCCTCTAAAAATAAGAAACCTCCCCCGCCATCCACGCGGCAAAATTACCTCCTTTTTACTAATCTTGATTCTATAATATTTTAGATCAATATAATTGAGATTTGTATAGGTAGCACACAGGAGCAAAACCAAGTGGTACGGTTAAGCGCATCCACAGTGTGTAGACAAATGTGAAAATAGCTTTTGGCATCATGGGAACCATTCTGGACGGTGTTGCCAAAGCCAAAATGATGGAACCGAAGCTCCCTGATTGATTGATTGAAGGAATAGAAAAATGCCACGTCTCTCCTCTTTCTCCCGTGCTTGGACGCATGTACAGTATAGAGCACAGAGTCTACTCCCTTGTCTCTTCTATCACAAATCACAAAGCAGTGAGGCGTCAAATCACAAAGCACGGACGAAGCAACCATCATTTCACTCTGACTCTGCTTCTCCATCGTCTTCTTCGAGAAACCATCTCACCGTACTAAGCTGGACGGACGACGCTATTGTGTACGAGTAGTACTAGTACATTTACGCGTCCTTTGGTTCAACGGACTTCCTGGATGCAAATAAGGCGATTGTCTCGGCTTGCAGGCGGCACTTTCGAATGACTTACCGTGGTCTCCCTCAATGGTGTTCTCCGTCGAACGCACTTCGCCAAACCACAACGTTCGAGATATCGTCGACGTCACCGCAATGGGGAAGGAAGTCAAATATAGTTACTACCTCCATCTTTTTGTACACAAGGCCAGTATAACAAAATTACAATTTCCAAAAGGCCACCAACACTAATCGAGGCAAAATTGATGGGGTTTGCCTCGTACTAGCAACCAAGGACATTAATATCCCCTGCATGCATGCGGAAGTGAGAAGGTTGGTTTGCATGGCGCTGCATTAATCAAGCGATGAGGAGTGAGATGGTTAGCTCTTTGGGATTTGGAGAAAAAAATACGCATTAATTGACACGTGAAACGAGGATTTGTATCGATTAATCCTGCGAAGGAAAACCCTGCCTTTCTTTTTTAACACTAGTACTCCTAGTACGTAGTATGTAGTACTTATCCTGTTTGGGTCTAGGCCTTGCATTGCCATAATTCGCCACACATTTTTGCCAAGCTTGCCTAAAGTTTTCAAAATGAAAAGGAGGTACACTTGCGCACGGCTGTCGCGGTCGCACTGCACCCTCACACGGTCACTCCTGCACGCCGCGATAGCACCGCACCCTCACACAGTCGCTCGTGCATGCCGCAAACCCAACCAAGGGAACGTATCCTCACTAACACGTGTTGTCGCATGTGAACAAACCAAATTCAGTCATCCTACCGCTGACACATAATTTTCGTTCATAGAGTATGTTTATCCAACCGCATGTTGGGGAGTATCCATACGGCCCGTGCGGTGGTCTGTTGGGGAAGAAGAAGAGGTGAGGAAGAAGGGTTAGGAGACGTAGGATATTCATCCAACCGCCTAAAATGGTACGCTGACCCAAGTCAGGCGACTGGCATAACAATATATGTTTTTACACAACAAAAGATCCATAAAAACAACAACATAAAGAAAAACTATCACTGCTCGCGGAACGAGACGGCCTAGTCATATTTGTCTGCCGGCGCGAACCAGCCATAGCCGCCGACGTGTGTCTCCGCACCGTGGTTGTCCTCGGTCTCCAGCTGCTCGTTCACGCGGAGCGTGCGGACGCTTGCACGGACAAGAGCACCGCCCGGTTCAAGTAGAGGACGTCCGGTTCCGCCTGCTGGAGGGCCTCGATGGCAGCAGCATCCGCGTGCTCCGCGTCGAGTCGAGCCTCCGCCGCCCAGTTCAAGTCCAGGACGTTCGGTTCCGCTTGCAGGAGGGCCTTGATGAGAGCGGCATCTGCGCGCTCCGCATCGAGTTGAGCCTCTGCCACCCGGTTCAAGTCCAGGACGTCCGGTTCCGCCTGCAGGAGGGCCTCGATGGTAGCAGCATCCGCACGCTCCGCCTCAAGTTGAGCCTCCGCCGCCCGGTTCACGTCCACGACATTCGGTTCCGCCTGCAGGGGAGCCTCGATGGCAGCGGCATCCGCGCGCTCCTCCTCAAGTTGAGCCTCCGCCGCCCGATTCACATCCACGACATCCGGTTCCGCCTGCAGGAGAGCCTCGATGCCAGCGGCATTCGCGCGCTTCGCGTTGAGTTGATCCTCTGCCTCCTGGTCCTCCTTTAGTATCGCCAAGTTGAACCGCTGGTCCGCCTGCACCATGGGGGACTCGGACGCCGTCACGAAGCCGACGTCCATCGTCTCATACCCATCGGGGGCCTTCTACGCCGCGACCTACGCCATGAACATTGGATCGGCTTCCTCCTCCTCGTAGCTTGGCTCCAGAGAACACCAGGATTGGCCCGCCGCAAAGCGAGCTTGGGAATGGAGGTCTGTGGCGCCGACCGCCGCCGTGATTTCTGCATGGCGCTCCGGCGTCAGCATCTTGTAGTATGTGACCTTACGGCGCACCATGGCTTTCCGGTGAACTAGGGGACACTTGATGCGGGCTAGGGGATCGCAAGGTGGGGGAAGGGGCTAGAGATTAGGTGTGGTTTTAGGTCAGTGGCATACCGCAAAACGGAGGTCCTATTCATCGGGAGGGGTGTGGCGTACCGCAAAACGGAGGAAACGGACTTGTGTTGGAGCGCTACGGTCGAAACGGGGGTCCTGTTCATCGGGAGGGGTGTGGCGTACCACAAAACAGGACTCCACGGGATACTGTTCATCTCCACCATCGACTCCCTCCAGCCTCCACGGGCTACTGTTCATCCACCGTCAACCTCCTCCAGCCTCCACCTACGACTGTTCATCATCCGCGGGCTCCTATTCATCCAGCCTCCACCGCGCGCTACTCCACTGGCTACTATTCAACCAGCCCTCTCCATGGGCTCCTGTTCAACCACCCCCTCCACGGGCTACTGTTCATCCAGCCCTCCACCGTCTACTATTCATCCAGCCCTCCACGGGGTGGTCCTGTTCATCCAGCCCTCCATGGGGTCCTGTTCATCCATCCCCAACCGGCTCGATCGATCGGGGTCCTGTTCATCCAGAGGCAACACCACGGGGTCCTGTTCATCCACCCCCGCCGGGAACTGTTCATCCAACCCCCCTAGCAACGCTCACTGTTCATCTATAGGCAGCATCAACCGGCTTCACTTAGCAGCAGGAGCGAAGGAATCGCTCGATCGGTTTCAGTTAACAACCACCGATCGATCGCTCGGGTTCAGTAACGCATAGCCTCTAGTGCAATCACTCAGGTTCAGTAGGTGAATGCCTCGCTCGGGTTCAGTTAGAGCCCAATGCCTCGCACAGATGCGTGTGTGTGTATGAGAGAAACACACATCACTTGGCCCAACCAACCCACCGTAACCGGGAACACCCCAATATTTTCCTAGCCCTCGCTTCTACCATGGTTTTTTCCGTCATGGACGGCCCAAAGAATGTCATGCGGCTGCGTCTCCAGCCCGCCCATTACGAAAAGCCCATTTCTGTCATGATTTTTTGTCATAGAAGTAGCAGCCCACCACATCTATGATGATACCGGGTTTTTTCACAATTATCGTCATAGAAATGTCATAAGTATGACAGAAAAAAAATTCATTCAGCCCAAAATGTCACGGATGTGTCTTTTTTGTAGTGTTGTGAGAATCTCTGGTTTGTGAGAAGCATATCCCCAAACCTGCCCCAAATGGGACAAAAAATTTACCATGGCATGTTGATGCCGCTCCATGACAGCATGCCATGTTTCATGAATTTCAGACAAGCTTTGGATTTACTAGAATTTAAAAACCAGGTATCTCAATGTTTGCGGCCGAGTGACGGTGGCAGGGTGTTTGACATTCATTCCCATTTCTTGCATGGGACCTAAGCATGCAACCAAGGACACATATTTGAATTTTCTACCAATTTATATGCATTAGAGAATGTGCATGTAGTTCAAATTCGAATTATGCACATGAATGCATTGAAAACTCGGTTAATGCATAAAAATGTCCAAACGAACCCCAAAAAATCACAAAAATTGACACAACACTCTTGTTGTTCTATGTTGACACGAGAAAGTTTTTGAAAGCAATAAGTGGCAATGGATATCGTTTCGTCCCCAAAGGTGGGACATTCCCTACCGAAACCATCATGCTTGTTATGAGAAGCTCTGGTTTGTGAGAGGCATATACCCAAACCTGCCCCAAATGGGACAAATTTTTTACCATGGCATGTTGATGCCGCTCCATGATAGCATGGCAAGTTTCATGAATTTCAGAGGAGTTTTGGATTTACTAGAATTTCAAAACCGGGTATCTCAATGTTTGCGGTCGAGTGACGGTGGTAGGGTGTTTGACATTCATTCCCATTTCTTGCATGGGATCTAAGCACGCAACCAAGGACACACATTTGAATTTTCAACCAATTTATATGCATTAGAGCATGTGTATGTAGTTCAAATTTGAATTATGCACATAAATGCATTGAAAACTGAATTAATGCATAAAAATGTCCAAATGAACCCCGAAAATCCCAAAACTGACACAACACTCCCGTTGTTTTATGTTGACACTAGGAAAAAATTGAAATTGAGAAGAGGCAATGGATATCGTTTTGTCCAGAAAGATGAAACGTTCCCTACCAAAACCATCAGGCTTGTTGTGAGAAGCATATCCCCAAACCTGTCCCAAACGGGACAAAAAATTTACCACGACATGATGATGCCGCTCCATGACAACATTGCCAAGTTTCAGGAATTTCAGACGAGCTTAGGATTTACTAGAATTTAAAAACCAGGTATCTTAATGTTTGCGCCGAGTGACGGTGGCAGGGTGTTTGACATCAATTCCCATTTCTTGCATGGGACCTAAGCATGCAACCAAGGACACAAATTTGAATTTTCAACTAATTTATATGCATTAGAGCATGTGCCTGTAGTTAAAATTTGAATTATGCACATGAATGCATAGAAAACTCAATTAATGTATAAAAATGTCCAAGCGAACCTCGAAAAATACCAAAAATTGACACAACACTCTTGTTGTTCTATGTTGACATTTGGAAAAAAATTGAAATTGAGAAGAGGCAATGGATATCGTTTCGTCCAGAAAGGTGAAACGTTCCCAACCGAAACCATCACACTTGTTGTGAGAAGCTCTGGTTTATGAGAAGCTTATTCCCAAACCTGCCCCAAATGGGACAAAAAATTTACCCCAACATGTTGATGCCGCTCCATGATAGCATGCCAAGTTTCATGAATTTCGGATGAATTTTGGATTTACTAGAATTTCAAAAGCAAGTACGTTGACGTTTGTCGGAGAGCCATGGTGCCGTCGTGTTCGAATTTCATCCCCATTTGTTGCATGGGAAATCAGCATAAACCCATGGACACATATATGATTTTACAACCCATGTTGGTGCACCGGAGCATGTGCATGTAGTTTAATTTTGAATTGTGCACCTAGGGCTAGAAAACCAATTTAATGTATAAAATGTTCAAACGAACCCTGAATAATTCCAATTCTTTTACGACACACATATAGTTGCATGTTCACTGCAGATAAAAGGTCTAGCAATTCAAACACCGTTCATTGCCGCTGTGACCCCATTATGTAATTCAAATCAAGATGAAAAATCAAGTAGATCCCACACAATTTATTATCACCAACCGTGTGAGATGCAGCACAAAATATTCTGGAGCACCGTCGATGCATAGTACACCTATGGCTTACACGAGAAGGTGCATCGGCTATAGTCCACAACCGGCGTCTCAAGCACACTAGCTCGCTCCCCAAAAATCTTTTCACTGTTCAATTGTGGCCGGTGAAAGATGGGTACGTGGACCCTTGTCATTAGGGAAACTTCGGTGGCCCACTCCGGCGAGAGCGCGGCCGTAGCCGCCATGCGCGTGCTAACAAGGTGCATGAGCGCGGCCGCAATCTGCGACCGAGCGGCCAAGGCAGCCCAAACGGCCATTGTTGCTTCTCAGGTGGCGGCAGCAATATCTGCCTCAGGGATAGCAACCGGCGAGAGCGGCACAACAGGTGTTTGTTCCGCAGCGGCGGCCTTACACTACAAAAGGCACTTCCGTGATGATACATGTTTGTCACAGTAGGTCACGTTTTCTGCCATGCATGTACATCCATGACTATTTTATGACAGAATCAAGATTGTCATACATGTGCTGTCATAGAAGTGTTCCATGACATTACCAAAATTATCATCACAGAAGTGTCCACTTCCATGACGATAAATGTCGCGTCATGGAAGTGCTTTCGTCAAGGGTGACCGACACATGGCATCCACCGTAATGGGTCGCCGTTAAGCTATCGGGCCCGGTTTTGGATCAGATAACCCGTTAACAGCCCGGACCAATGAGGATTTTCCACGTGTAAAATTGTCATTGGCCGGAGGAAACACATATTGGCTCACCGTTTGGACAGACGTCATCCAATCATTGGACAGGAGGCGCCTATGGTACATCGACACATGGCATGGCCCAATAGAGGCCCATTCCGGTGAAAAGGCCGACCCAGCTAAAGGCCCACCATATTTTTCAGACACTAGTGGGCTGGCCCGTTAACAGCCTGCCATGTTCTGGGTCAAATTGAGGCCCATACCAGATCAGGACCGTTCACAGACTGCCGTGTTTTGGGCCAAATTACGGCCCATGTCAGATCTGGCCCGTTAACAGGCCACTGTTCTTCTGGGCCCATTCTAAGACAGGTTTGTATTTCAGCCTGTTAAATGCTCATTACCAGTTCGACCCGATAATAGTTTTGTACTATTAGCGGCCCGTGGTGCATCTGGGACGTTGTCGACCCGGTTTAACTTTAGGCCATTTAACGGCCCATGCAGAAACTAGGCTATTTCTTGTTCGAAGTAACTTTAGGCCTCTTAACGGCCCATAGTCTTCATGGATAAATTTTAGCCCAACTGGCCTATCGGCCTGTTAAGGGCCCGTGTAACAGTTGGGCCTAATTACAGCCCGAGTTGAATCCGGCCTGCTTACAGCCCACCTGATAATGGCCCGGGACACTTTTAGGCCTATAGCCCGTGTAGATACCGGCCTGCTTAAAGCCCATAACTTTATTTGGCCAAACAGACCCAAGATATATTTTGTCCTGTTAACTGCTCGTCCTATTTGGGCCAAACATGGGACTTAGGCAGTTTCCGCCTGTATTGGCCCATGAATTTTTCGGCTCAACGCTAGCCCAATCTAGGTTTTAGCCTGTTAAAAGTCCATGTTATTCTCTGGCCCAGCAGGCTAGAACTTTACTCGGCATGTTAAAGGTGGGAAACTACTATAGGTTTAGACCTGCTAATGGCCCAAGATGATTATAGGCCCACGTTTTGGCCCATATGAGTAACGGGCCGGCCTGAAGACCGACAACACTGAGATCAACTGAACGTTCTGGCCTAAATTACAGCATACTGAACAAAGAATAAACCTAGACTATACAATAAAGAAATTACGACATATTACATCCACTAGGATTCAAAGTTCGCTACCGATGATAATAAAGTGCAACGTGACCGCATATTACATACATTGGGCATCAAAGGTCGCCACCAGTGCATATAAACGCGCCGACAAAAGAATATACAAAACTGAGATCACTTCAGAAGGCACTAGGCCTATCCAGGACGGGCCCCGCAAGCAGCCGAACAAGCTGATGAGACCTCAGTTGTGTCAACGATAGATGCTCCATCCCTAGTTGTATGGCACCATAGTGTGCAAGGCAGTCCTCTAACATCTTCATTGCATCTTTGACTTCAAGTCAGAGTTGAGCTGAAGCAAGCCTTTCCGCTTTAAGTTGAGACTGAAGAAGTCGAACTGATTGAGGAAACGACTGCACAGAGGTTGTCTCACACCTGCTGGCGAGTAGCTTCAACTCACTGTCTTCATCAAGACATGACCTTGGGGTCATCTCACTGTGCTCGATATGGTTTGGCTCACTATCTTCCCTAAAGTTCTGCCTGGCATAAGAGATACGACTCTAAAAGAGAAACAAGGAGACACGTAACATGTTTCACAATTATATAAGCAAATAAATGGATCTGTTCTGCATAAGGAACATGTTTTTACAACTACAATTTAAAACTGGTAGTTGTTGCAAACATCCAATCAGATGTAAACCGCAAAGTAAACAGTAGTGGAGGAAATGATGCCTATCCAAATCTATACTAGAACAAAGTTTGAAGGCTTGAGAAGGATGAACTTACATTACATGTTAACATGGGCTGGACAAAGCCCTTCTCCATGTTGATGGAAGGATAATTCAATAAATTCCCCAAAGAAAATTCTTTATAAGCGTTGCCATTATTCTACATTTTGCATAGAGTAAATATAGATCAAATAATATTGGAAGAAACAGAGGATAATGAAGTTCAGGTGCAGACTGATGATACATAATCAAGTAGCAATTAATTAAGTACAGGGTTACAAGGCAAAAGGTACTGACAAGAGGAATGCACACATCAATGTGTGCAGTGGCATTTGCTTTATTCAACATTTTGGTAAGAGTAAATGTAGATATGTTAATTTGGAGAGAGTGGAGGGCAGGGTAGATAAGATTCAGAGTAATGCTAGACAATCAACTATCTTGCGATGCAAGTACAATAATACCACCACCGTCCGTTATTACTTGTCGCTCAAATGGATGTATCTAGCACTATTAAGTTCTAAATACATCCAATTGATCAACAACTAATTCGATAGAGAGCGAGTACATGACAACAGGTACTTACATGAGTAATCCAAAACTTCATAACCATTGTGTCAATTCTACATTTATCTAAGAGTAAATATAGATCTTATAATTTCAAGCAAAGGGAGGATAAAGAAGCGGACATTTACAGTGATGCTACATAATCAAACAACAATGAGTGTAAGTATGCTGACAAAGGGCAAGAGGTACTGACAAGAGCAATGCAGAGCCCAGTATTGTTGTGAGATCCTATGATCCTTTGAGCAAGGAGATTCATCTGAAATTAGTTTTCATACAAGAGAGAAGGTAAGGCACATGCAGAAATTTAGGAGTTCAAATTTTGAATTGATATCATAGGTAGTACCTGACGCTGGGCTCTCAGCAGTTCTAATAGGGGTTTAGCCACTGGAGTAGGGGTAAAGTGTGGTACAGTTGGGCCTGTGTTTTCTGTGGCTGCTGATCTATCTGATTTAACAGGTATCACTACCTTTTCCAAATACCTAGTTTGTACTCCTTGAGGATCTTCATTCACCCTCTTCCTTTTGGACATCTATTACGAAAGAACAACATTTGAGTGGAAAAATATAGTATGATGACACATGGAATAGGTACAGAAAATGGATAGGTATGGTATATACTCATATATGATGCTTAAACTAACCAGATGGTGTAACAAAGTAGAAGTAATGCAAGAGGTTATATGCAAAATATGTGCGACCAATACAACCTTGCCAAGTTAGAGCAAGCACCTTGATGGTTGAATAAGATAGGCCATCCTCCACCATGCCAAGTTTGTTAGCCAATGGATTGTTCCGCAATATTCCTCTCGGGCGCCCATTCTCATATTCATTTTGATAATGTTCAATACCTGACATGCATGAAAACATAAAAACAAGTGAGATTATCTTTGTAATGCAGAAGTGATTCTAATCCAATACTGCCTCCTTGGAAACCCCTTTGTGCTATCTCTGCAATTATTCCGAGAGATGCCATGCATGCTATAATTTTGTGTGTGCATTAATATAATGTGGCCTCCTACTCAAAATATGATAGCTCCAGAAGTGATGATACTTCACAGATGACAGCTTCAACATATAGTAAAGAAGAACAAGTCGACTTGACCTGACTGATTCAAAATATACTAAGGGAGAACAACTCGACCTGACCAGTCGACCGCAAATGTCTCTGCTACTCTTCCCAATAAGGAACATACTTATTAAAGAAGATAATAGGATCATCTTAAAGAAGAGCAGAAGAGAAAGCAGATTGAAGATATTACAAGTCTTTCTATACATATGTGTCTCACATGCATTTCGAAACTAAAGTAGGAACATTTAGCTGACCAATTAAACATCTCTCAATTTTACTAATATCAGCATAATACAAGATTTGAATTTGTACAACTAAGCTTGTTTCGTTCGATGTGTGGAGTAGTTCTATTAAGACACGAACCACGTAGGCTGATCGTGGTCATCATAAAATAGGGAAACCATAAGCATGATGAGTATAGTGTTGACCGTGGCAATGGGATGGCAGATCTAAAGCTGCAAACCACGTAAAGGGTAGTTAGCAACCGATGTTTGCTTTGAAATAATAACTAAGATTTGGTATGGACAAGAAAGTACAGTTAGCAAGTGACAAAGAAATGCAATTCTGCTGTCTCTCTATATGTCGCGACATGCTTTTGGAAACTCAAGTGGGACCTTTAGCTAACCAATTAAATGTGTATGTTAAGTAATATCAGTATCATATCACAATCATATTTGAACAACTAAGCTTTGGAATTGTGAGTGTTGTGTTTTTTAGCTTGAAGGGTGGAGTAATGCTAATATAACAGAAATCAGTAGAGTAGATAAAAGGGGAAAACCCTAAGCATCAAGAGTAAAATCAGGAAAGTGGAACTAGCTGGACCAGTGGGTGGCGCACATGCTTTTCGAAACGAATATAGGAGCATTAGGTGACTAATTAAACGTTCTCTATTTTAGTAATATGAGCATCATATCAGATTCGTATTTCGACACCTAAGCTTTGGAATTATGAGTGGCATGTTGTTTCGATTGATGGGTTGAGGTCTTGAGGAGTAGTGCTAGCACGACACGAAGCACCTACGATGATGGTAGTGAATACAAATGGGGGGGACCATAAGCTTTATGAGTATAGTAACCGTGCCATGGCGGAACTGAAGGTGCAAACCGGACAAAGCTACTTCGCAACCAATGTTTGCTTTCAACTAGCCACTTTGATTTGGTACGGACAAGAAAAGTACAGTAAACAATTTACGATCTATTTTCCGGGTGAGATCAATAACTTAAGCACATATGGAAGAGTACCACCTCTCTTGCGACGCCGTGTAGGCCCCTGGTGATACGTTGAGGGTGCTGCGGGTGCGATGGTTGTCGGGGGTGGGGAAGAAGACTTTAGACGGCAGACGGCCGGGTCGGGGGATAAATCCTGTTGCCGTGAATGAGGTGGTCGTAGGAGAGGCAACGAAGCTGGACGACGGCGCCGATGAAGCGAGAAGATGCGATGAAAGGATCCTGGTCCGGCATCATGGATGAGAGACGTCCATCTCTTGTAGTGGATGATGGGGTAGGGGTAGCGGTCGTGTCTGAATGGGCCCAGAGGCGCACCGTGTCTGAATGGGCCCAGAGGCGGTCGTGTCACGTCTGATTGAAGTTACTAGTCTACCCCTATCGACAGCAGTGTAAATGCGGTCAATAAGGATGTAAGTGTCAGGGGTAGACAGTAATTTGGATCTTGCAAACACTTGCTTCGAGCAATCCACAAATGATAGTGGGTGTTTAGCCGCTTCGTTCAAAACTTGTGAGAATTAGAATTCATGTTTGCCTTGGGCCCTGACAACTAAATTCAAATCCAATATGTATTCGATTACGAATATCCACAGATAATTCTACGTTTTGTTATTTATTTCTTCAAAACCACAACAAATATTTGTTCCACCTTTATATATGATTATGATTTATAAATGCCGTGATCTTCGAATTCAGTAGGTTGGATACACTTTGAGTCAAACAGTTATTTCATCCAATACAATATGCTCACACGAAAAACAATTCACCTTATGTCAATCATACAAGTACTGAGGATTACCTCGCCTAAGAAATCCGGACCATTACAACACATGGACAACATAGGGGGTCTTACAACATAATCCATTCAGAGACATGACAGAACATGCAAGTACAATGATCTAATGACAATTTCAACTGGCATCTAAAGAAGAACTGGGATTACCCTGGGCTTCACATAGCAGAAACAGAAGCACCTCCTCCGTCTTCAAATGCAACATTCTTACTTCCTCCAATTCTTGGGTTGCTTGCATAATGCGTGCAGCTAATTGCATAATTTCGAGCCTCAAGATCAAGATTACCTCATTCGTGGCAGCCACACCATCTCTTTCTGCCTCTAGTAGAGCCTCAAGAACTATAATATCTGTGCTCAGACTGCTCTCTGGTGGTGTTGCCTCTGAACTGCTACCATCTGGTAACATGGATGGCGCACTGCTTCCACAAATAGATTCTGGGGCTGTACATTATGTCCTAGTGGGAACGGCATCCTGAAAGGTTTCTGCTAGACATAAGTAAGAGATAGTTATCACATGATCGAGGCAGTAAGCTTACATGGTAAACGAAATACGAATTATTGCCGAGTATGGCAAGCTATATTTAAATGGTTTGAAGCAGCATCAGCTGAAAAGAAATTAAAATGTAAGATGAACTTGAAAGGGAGTGTACCACCGCTATATTTAAGTTGCCAAGGCATCTAAGTAGTTAAAATAATCTGAGAAAGCACTTAATAGTGTGGCCTCATATAAACTAGGAAGACAGACTTGTGATTAAGTTCAGAGGAAAAGTTAAGGACTCAAATGAACTAGGCATGCATTTCTTTACGATAGTATAGCAGGCACTGCTGACATATTGCCAACTCAGGTATAGCCTAACAAGTAACAAACAAGCATTCGAATCAAGCAATACAGCAAAGCAGCCAACTGAGCTATTTGTAATTCTGTGGGATTACTGGTTCAGGGCACAAGCCAAGAAAGCAGCCCACATGCATTACATTTCACATGTACTAAAACACACTGGCTTACCATATGTTATTGTGAAGCCTCGCTGCTGTTGCAATGTTCTTTGAAGATATCGTCAGCATTCTGTGGTTGCAAATCTAGTTGTTGTAGTTTATTATGCACCCTCTATTTAGGTAAAATTAATTTTAATCGCATGCACTGGTTCGAATTGATCATAAATGGTTCATCTAAACTAATGAAAGAAGGGTGTGTACTTACACGACAATATATGCGCTTCACTCTATTTTTATGCTTGTTCGAGGTGCCAGCCCCAAAAGAACAAATATTTTGCTTGATGGGGTTGGCAGCTCCATAACTAATATAAGCATCAAATTAGTCATGCAACTTGGGAAGATCAAGAACACAAAAAAAGTAATGAACACAGGCTCGGAGCAGTGATGTAATAGCTAGCATCAGAAAATGTAGGGTAAAATGAACAAAAAGCAGTGGAACCACACGCTAGTTTGTTGATGTGTAATTAAGCATAGAGAACATGAAGGAGTCTGATAGAACCAACAGGTGGCATCAGAAAAACACCATTATCATAAATATAGCATGCACGAAGTAAAATAGTAGGCAGTGATATCTAGGAAGTATAGTAATACTTAGGACAAAACTAAAGCATATTAACTATATGTGCACAGGTATGTAATTTAGCACATTTAACATGTTCACTGCTAGAAGTATGGCCCTACAGGTGCAACCAGAATAATGTGTCTCATTAAAAATTGAATGATGCCCTGAACAAATTCAAAGGTGCAGTGCTTATGCTAAGAAAGTGAATGTAGGCGCCGGCCGTTGGATAATAGTACCTGATTCTCGGCGGCATATGGGTATCGTTGTCATACTTAATAGCTAAGGATCGCCGATGGTGCTCATGTTGCGGTTGAGTTTGGGCCGGCTGTCGCCGTCACTGAAGCGGCTCTGGTGCTTCGGTCGCGGCGCCTGTCGACATACAAGAAAGCTCATCTGTGATAAGTGAACAGTTGCACGATAAAGAAGAGAAAAACCAAAGTAGTACAAATCGAAATAACCTGATGAGGCTGCGGCGTCAGTAAAGCAGGGCTGGTGGAGTTGAATATGGCATCCGTGGAGCGGGTCTGGTGCGATGGATAAAGGCTTCGGCGGGTGCGGTGTACAGTGTTGTCGGTGAGGCGGATCTGTTGCGGCGGACGAGGGCTTGTATGAAGGGCTAGTGATGGGACGGACGAGAGAGTCAGTGAAGGGCCTACACTGTGGTGGCCGAGGGCGTCGGTTAAGAAGATCCGGTGCGGTGGACCATGATGGCGGTCAAGGAGATCTGGAGCGGTGGACAAGCTAGTTGTTGAAGCGGTTCCGATGAAGTGGTGAGTTGGCATTTGGGGGTTCCAAGGTGCGGAAGGTAGATCCGGCGGGGTGTGAGGTCCACTGCTACGACGGAGGACTAGATTCGGCGGCTTGCCGTGGTTGGAGGGGTACCGGTCAGGGAGGGGAAGGGAAGGGGCTCTGGGGTAGAATGTTGGGGGCAAAGAGGGGAAAACAATGGAGTTACCAACGCAACCCTTTTCCGTTCATGTGGTAGGGGTAAAATAGGAATATCACAGGGCTAAACTTTCGGGCGCGAGATATTTTGATGTGAGCGGGATGTTTGAAAGCTTTTGGTGCCTGAAATTATTTGTGTTCTGCTCTTGTACGGCCGACTATGATATCATGGCCGAGAATTTATTTTTTTTGCACGCAAAAAAAGTGCAAGTTTTGAAAATCAATGTCTCCAACTCGAAACTTAGATTGTCCATTCAATTCAAATATGGATCATTGAGCTAGTACAAGCAAATACCATCATACGGTCCAATTCAAATGAAATTCCAAATGTGTTTATCCTAAAAATGATGACAAAAGTAAAAATGTGTACGTGTATGAATAAAGTGGATGATTATAAAGTTTGAACATGCCCGTATGTGTATATCTCTAGGTTTGATATATGAATTTGAAATCACGAAATCCCGGCTTAAAAAATGTACCTCTGTTTAAATGAATTACAAAAGCAAATGATGGAGTTAATTCCAAAATTCCAATCTTAGGTTTGTAATTCTGGTACATCAAGGTATATCATCCATGTTCAAAAGTATCGTTATCTCATAATCCAAATGTGAAACAAATTGATCAACCATGAGTGCACACACTATTGACCATATATATCTCAATTACACTAAAGTCCCTCAAATATAGACACCTCACTCTTTATCTGAAGCCAACCCCCACCCCTACCCCCCCACACAAGTCGTTCTCTCCCCTAGACACGAACACACGAGCACATTAACACCCTTCTCTCTTCCAAAGTCCGGACCCCAATATAGGTCTCTATCACTTTGTCTCTCGGGCATGCACACATCTCTTCCCCGACTCTCCAGGTCTCCCGACATCTCTCTTTCCCAATCACACAAACTATGTAGAGTCTATCTTTCCCATACACACAAAACGTCGCCCCCAAACGTCTATCTCCATAGTTATGTTGTTATCGCACACTCACCTCACACACTAGCCCACTGCAAACAAGCACACTTTGTCTCCTTGTGCACCACTATCCTCTTTCTATCTCTCCCACATGCGGACCCACCCCAGCTCCTTCCCTGTATACATATATGCCGTGACTCTTTCCATAGCTCCCTAATGTATCATCGTTCTCAATCTCGCACGTTGTTCTCTACACCATCTATTGTAGATCTCTCATGAAGTCCCTATCACACACGCGATGACTCGCTTCCCTTGCGTCTCTGTACATAGGCCAATTTCGAACAAAATCAACATTGTCTCCCTATCTATACACCACTTAGGGATACAAACGACCCCTCTCTCCCCCTCTCTTCCTCTCTCTCTCTCCGTCGCTAGCTCTCTCTCCCCCCCTCTCTCTCTCCCTCTCTTGCTCTCGCAACCCTCTCCCACGCACACTAGATGTCTCTTCCAAACAGTTTGCTCCCCGCCCGCACCCATGCTATCCCGCTACTACACATGCCTTTGTCTCTCTTTGACACACATGTCACACCATTCCCCCTTCCCTTATACTAGGTTTACGTCATTAGTGGTCTCCCTACTCCACATACACACACACACTCCCTCTCACACACAAACGCATGCACAAACACACACAGACACGCACAAACACCCATCTATCTGGATCCTTCTTTTAAGACACACACCCTTGCATATTTTCTCTAGCTCTAGGTATGTATATATCCCCCTCTAGCTCAGATGCACACCAAAATTCTCCATCTCTCTAACTCACACATCTCTCCCCATGTCTGCATGTGTATCTCACACACTCACACTCTGATTATGTCTATGTGTCTCCACGTTACACAACACAAAGCCCCATGTACATATCTCTCTCTATCCTCCACACACATAGACACAAAGAATCTTTTTGCCTCAGTCTCTAGACTTATCACACACGCACTCTCTCTCTCTCTCTCTCGCAAACACATCCAACAAGGGTTTCCCCATGAATAACTTACCGTCTATTCATCAACAGTCGTGGCAGTACGGTGAACATGAGACATGAAAAAGAATAAATCTACACGTGTGTAGACCACCTAGTATGACTACTAGGACAAGAGCCTAAAGCGCGCCGCCGTTACCCCCTCCTTATCGGCGACGGAAAAACCTTTGTTTTACACAATCAAGAAGTCATTGTGCTAAGGTCCCACATGTTGAGCCGTTGAATAGAATGTAGATCCTAGTTTACGGAAACAAGTATCAGTAATACATTTTTATCTCCATACTTATATTTCTTCTCTTATAAAAAAACCGAGTTGGTGATGATGGTATGCATGCCATCTTGCAATATAGACCGTTCGTTCTATATCTGGCGGATGGAAATTAAACTAAAAGATACCCGCACCTCTCTCCACATTTGCAGACAAGGCCTTTCCATCGTTCATCCTTATCTCCAACAACCTCATTGTTGAGCAATTAAAAAGGAAGCCTCTGGAACAAACTGGCCTGGTGGCCGCTGCCGGTGTCGTCCATCCCCATGCCTCCGCTTAGTCCGACCACCAATCACCACCACGCCCCACTCCTCTTCACCCTATCTCCTCTTTCTTGAGATATCATTAGTTTTTACACATGGGATTACTCCCGCATGTGTCAATCACGACAAAGTGTTTTATAAAAAAATGTATCTTGATGTTCTGTGCAATGCACGGACGTCTTGCTAGTACCCCTACAGAAGACTAAGTTGGTGATGATGGTGTGTCTGCCATCCATCATTTCTGAGCATTAGATCTACATCTAACGACTGTGAGGTAAGTTGTTTCCTTTTCTCACAAACATCCCACTTATCTACCAATTTGCAGAAAAACCCATAATTAGTATCTTCAAATCAACCACACACCTCCCTCACCTCACCAAAACAGCCCAAGGAATATATTCTGATTGAAACATAATATATCTCTAGTGATATATGTATATCAAAATTAGAGTGTTTTGTATCAAGTTTGTGAATAAGTATTATTCTAATTATGATCCGTTGCAACGCACGTGAACATCGCTAGTATTTCCAACCATGCAAAAATGCTAGTATTTCCATGTTTCGAGTTTCCCATCAAGATATTAGTCACTCATGGTTGATATTTACTTTCAATCATGTACACATAGGCACTATGTAACTAGCCTTGCTTATTGTCTTCCAAAGCTTAACTTTCACTCCTACTTACAACATGTAGAGTATTTAACAAAAAAACTACCACTTTTAACCAGCCCTAGTGAGGGAGTCCTGGATTAGGGGGTCTCTGGACAGCCAGACTATCTCCATTGGCCGGACTGTTAGACTATGAAGATACAAGATTGAAGACTTCGTCTTGTGTCCGGATGGGACTCTACTTGGCGTGGAAGGCAAGCTAGGAAATACGTATATGGATATCTCCTCCTTTGTAACCGACCTTGTGTAACCCTAACCCTCTCGAGTGTCTATATAAACCGAAGGGTTTTAGTCCGTAGGACAACAATCACAACATACAATCATACCATAGGCTAGCTTCTAGGGTTTAGCCTCTTTGATCTCGTGGTAGATCTACTCTTGTAACACCCATATCTTCAATATTAATCAAGCAGGACGTATGGTTTTACCTCCATCAAGAGGGCCCGAACCTGGGTAAAACTTCGTGTCCCTTGCCTCCTGTTACCATCCGGCCTAGACGCACAGTTCGGGACCCCCTACCCGAGATCCCCCGGTTTTGACACCGACACCTAGGAAGAAACTGTTGTACAAAAAATAGCAAAAACATACCCAAAATTTCTTAATCCACGCCAAAAACTATTACCTAGTGCCGATTAGGCTTGTTTAAACCCGTTTATGACAGGGTTGGCCCACACGTCTGTGCTGACGAGGTAGCTTAAACCAACACATTTTGTTTTACCGTTGACATGAGGGACCCACATCTGACCTTCTATCCTGTTATTCCCCCTCAAATCATTATTTTTCCTGAACATTACTTCAAACAGTACTGATGCGTGTTCGTTGGTGGTGCCGGTGATGAGCGAGTTGGCCACCGCTCCGCCAGACGGGACGGACGCCGCGCTGGCCTCCGCATGGGTTGGCAGGCTCGCCCGAGCATGACTCACGCGCGAGCAAGCCACCACGCCGGCCTTCGCTCGAGCCAGATGGCTGGCCTTAGCACGGCGCGCGCGAGCAAGCCGCTGCGCCGCCATGCCAATCTAGTTAGCAAACCTTGTAGACAAGCAGCTGGACGGAGCTATCTTGGCTAGCTAGCGGCAGCGAGCGTCGGACGGAGCTGGCATCCAGGCCGCCGTAAGATGGGCTCCGCACCGCCGGCGGTTTTGACCTCACCTTCTGCCAGCAGCGGTAGATGCGTCCCAGGCCGAGGATGACTAGGTGGACAGGCCGGAGGTAGGAGGTCACTCGGGGATTTTTGTGTAGACTGGCATGTAGGTCCCACAAGTCATAAAGCCTAACTTGTCAGTCGAATAGAAGGCGTTGACTTAAGGGGCGACATGGGTTGAAACATGCCTATAACAGCACTTTGTAGAGTAGTTATTTCTTGGTAAGGCTGGTTGGTAAGGGCATGTACAATGGTTGATAAGGTAGTCTTATCTTAACTCTTCCACGTATGGAAGTGGTAGTAGTTTCTTGGCATTATTAGTGGTTTCTTGTAAGGAACAATGTACTACTAACGACAAAAGGCGATTCTAGGTTGCGTTGAGTACTCCAACGAGTACTACTAGTGGTCGCGTGAGTGTATACCTCGTTTTGTGGGTTCGATCCCGAACGAACGCACGACAGCCTTTTTCTAAATAGTAACTTCGCTGCTAGCCAATATTGTACACGGGTAGTTTGAGTTTTGAAGTCGAACGGACGTGTCACACCACAATCTGGGTGCACTGGATAGCCCATCCATGTGAACGGGTTTTCCTTCCCATCATCTCGTGGCTCGCGTGCTCGCCCTAGCCGCACCTCGCTTGCAGCTTCCTCATCAGCTAGTAGCATATTTAAACTAGCGCCTCCCAATTAAGCCCGAGGAGCCAGAAAAGCCTGGCGCGACATTGGGAACTGTGCAATATGGCTCTGTACGTAAAGTGCTAGTACTCTACTACTCTGTAGCTTGTGGCGTTGCACACATGGACTTCACTCCATTATCGGCTCTATAAAAGAAATTCCTCTTGACGTGATTTTTTTGAAACGGAGGCAAAAGCTTTGCCTCCTCTCATTCATAAAGAAGGAACTACTAACAAAGTTCAACGAGATCCATTACACCTCCACAAATGGAAGCAAAAAGCCTAGTCTCGATGTATCAAATAACTCAAATGTTCTGCCCCCGCAGTAACCGTCATTGATAAACATGCTGCTAGTGTGTGTGTGTGAGAGGAGCGGCTGAGTAGGCCAGCTACACACTTGAATAGAGCACCGAGAGTACCCACTACGCTGGTGTACTTTCCCTGCATTGATAGTACAACGATGGTTCTAGAGAACAGTACTACCCTCCACTTCCAACTGTAGCTGCTTGGCCCTGAGATTCAAGAGTTCAAAACTGGTGCACTATACTAGAAGTACAGTACATCGCGGGTCAAAAAAAGAAGTATAGTACATCGCACTACTAGTTGAGAAAGTAGTACTCTACTAGTACTGCTACAGTATGAGTATGTAGTAAATAAAATCCTCACCCCTTCGCTTAGGAATGATCGAGGAGCTATAGTTGGAAGGGACGAGGCCCTGTGGTAACTACGCTCTTATCTCCTCCTCGCCAGTTCCCCTCCCCCCGAAGAGAAGGCAGTTCATCGCTGCTCCCATGGATTCGCCACGCAGTTCTCCTCCTCATCGGGGCTGGGAGACCTTGGACGACGATCCTCTGGGAGAAATCGCATGCCGCTCCGACGTCCGCACCGGCACAAGACTCGGTGCTTCCTGCACCAACTTTTTCAAGACGGTCCTTAAATAGGCTTGGGAAAAGGCCCTGCTTGTTAGTCTTCCATGCGTCCTCGAGGAGAAGGTTCTTCTATGGGACAGTCCTTCGAATAGTCCACCGCTCCCTGGCCATGGTTGCACGTTGACTCCGCTAGAGTTGCCGACGTTGAGAGGTAGTCAGATTTTGTCCGATGGGCAGGTCAGTCATGGAGTTTGATCATGTAGTACTTAGTTATTCCATTTCCATCCCGTAATCTCTCCGCTGCCCACCGTCTTATATATAGGTATGGGTCGGTGCCAACGAAGATTGGCTTGCATACCTCCGGCTGGATACCACCATCATTTTGCACAACATCCACAGCAGTGCGGCCATTCCCGTAGACCCCTTCTCCACCATTGGGATCAGCCTTCCGGATTGGCTGGGCTTGAATACGTATGACGATGCCTACATGAGATTGAAGAAGATAGCAATCGCGGACCCACCGACAAAGCGACGCGACTACGACGATTACTATCTTAGCGTGGTGTTCGACATAAGGATTGCCATCAATTCAAGAGGCAATAACGACAAAGGCTGGCGCATGTTGGCCGTGGCAGATTTGTACCCCTACACGTTCGAAGACGCCGTGCGCCATCTAGGCCGCATCTTCGCGGTGACAAGCCGGGGGACTTGTTTCATCTGGTTGCCATCCTACGGTACGGGAGATTACAAAAAGAATGCACAAACATCATTTGTATCCCTCACGGTACTCCATTATTTTGCAGGGACCAGTCATCCCCCGATCAAAATAAGATCGCCGATCCTGGATGTGCATTTGCATCCGTGAATCGGTCTAACCTGGAACCTGTAGCTGACTTTGGCATATTGGGATCAACTATCTTAGCAGTCATTACCCATGGTACCACTGATGTGCAACATGGTCACACAATCTACCACGATCGGACCATCACCATCTACCCAGGTATTCCATTTAGTATTATATCTTTTAACCCACTCGCCTTCTCTTTCATTGTTGTACTATTCACTAGTACTAGTAGGAGTACTTTTTACCTTGGAGGACGCGTATAGCTAGCTAGGCCCTTGAAGACTTGAACCCACTAGCTGCCACCATTTTTGTTTTTCCATGTCTTACTATCTCATCCATGTAGCCAAGAGTGGCTATATATAATAAGCCGGTTATTTTACTTCCTCTATACCAGAGTAGTACTATTTGCTGCACAATATTACTGACTGGCATATTTGAGCACAACATTATTATGCATGGACCTTGACTATGTACGTCACCATGTGTCTAGATCTGAGATGCGCGTGTACCAGATGAACGGCGCCGAGTTCGACCCCCGTGATGCTACGTGGGTGCTGAGGAACACTCTTGGAGAGTACTCACTTTTCATTGGGGACAGCTACCCCATTATGAAGCGGATGCCACCTTCTATGCATGACACCGAAGGCCTGCCGTTCATGAAGCATGGTTGTGTCTTCAGTGCGCACTGCCGGATGAACGACATGCTGGGACACACTATCCCTGATTTATGCTGCTTCAGCTTGGATGAGTCTCCGTCGTGTGGAACCGGACTAGAAAGCTGCGACAATGATTCCCATTGCCCACCGCTATGGATCATGCCAGCCATGAAGAACACCTGGGACTGGAACCTAGAGGAGGACGTGTAGCCCATCTATAACGTGTAAGTGGAGTATGGTAAATTGTGAACGGTAGCGCTGTGAATATATGTAGACTAGTCGTGCACAAATTTATCACATGAATTGGAGATGAACTTGTGTGGCATACTGGCATTTGTTCTTTAGAATTTATTACTAGTAAATGTGTTATGTGTACATGCAACTTGTGTGGTTGATGCACGGGCTCCAACATGCTCTTTGAGAAAAAAAAGATGGCACAACTTTGGATATAGGTGACGTGGCGGCATCATACAGTTGCATCATTCGCTATAGTTGTAGTATACTCGTACAAGGACGACAACTCCTATAAAACCTTGCACTTGGCTCTTTGCCTCTTCGGGGGGTTCAATAGTTCGTACTCGTGTGAACCTTGCACTTGGCTCTTCGCCTCTTCGGAAGGTCCAACAATGATGATACTACAGTATAATATGCTTCTGGCAATCTGACACCGGTTGAACTAATGCACGTCCACCGCGAGGGCGAGGGAAAGGGACAGGGAGAGGGCGTTGTAGTCAAAACCCTCTCCTCGTCCTGCGAGTCACCGCGTGCGTTGGCGAGGGAGAAGCATAGTATGCAAGCCTCTCCTCGTTTGGCGAGTTGATGGGACACATCAAAGCAGTACTAGTCCATACTGCATCCTTTCCAGTTAATATGGCTTAATTTGAAACGAGAAAAATACACTGGCGGTCAACGTATGTAACAATACGCTCTTTACGGTCACTATATATAGTTTTGCGGTGATTATACGATCACTAGATCATGGTAGAGCACCGTATTGCACCCTACTGACCGGCCACATAGTCGACGTGGCACTTTGTTGATTGGTTAAATTGTCACCTAGTTTTTGGGTCCCACTTGTTAGTTGGCAGAACAAAGAAATCAGTTAAACAAAACTTTACGCAGGCATGACAGGAGTCCAACCCTTGCGCTCGAACCACACCGGCTGTGTATGTGAGTGCATGCACGTGTACTCCCTCGGTCTTCCAACAAAGAGTGTACATCGTCTAAAAAACAAAGAGTGTACATGTACACTTCCAATGCATTTATCTTTTAATCTAAGTCGGTATTGATTGACAAATGCACCAACTTGTGCTCTGGCTATAGGCTACATGTCTATCCTTAATTACAGCATGCAACAACCTTCATTTAATCTTCTTCTCTTAATGGTCGCATGCACACATAAGTCTGCTACTTTTGGGCGTTAATTATGCCCTGGTCAATGTGTAAATCTCTAAATGTACAGTCTTTCATGGACGTAGGGAGTAGGTTGAGCACTTGAGCATGAGCGTGTGTGTTGCGTCGTGTGTTGTGTGCCGCATGGGTGCGTGAGTGTTGCGTGCGTCCATGTGTACGTATGAGTGTTGCATGCATGCATGATGCTTTTACTCCCTCCCATTGACATGTTCATATTTCAAGCTTCCACTGTTCTCTCCATATGGTGATACTCCCTCTGTTCCCAAATACGGAGTAAAAGCCTCCCTCTATTCCCAAATATGGAGCATTTGTCTTTCTAGAGATTTCAACAAGTGACTATGTACGGAGCAAATGAGTGAATCTACACTCTAAAATATGTCTACATACATCCATATGTTGTATTCCATTTGAATGTCTAAAAAGACAATATTTAGGAACGGGGGTAGTAGCAAATAAACATTAAGTTCTCTTGTTTTTCCCTCCTTGGTCAAGGTGCACAACCAAAGATTACTTATTCACCTCGATGGAGGGAGTAGATGGTCAAAGTTTGACACAAAATTAATGCATTGATAAACATAATTTTTTGAGGAAAACGAGTGCACTAATTGAGTGTTTTTCCAAACTACAAAAATTACTCCACCACTCATCATCTACCTTGGTTGATGAGATTTTTGAATTGAGTCCTACAAACTGGAAAGGAGGTAGTACTAGTACTCCTACATTATTGGCGCCAGGTGCCTTGGCCAATGTTTCATCTTGTTGGATAGGATGAGGCTACTTCCAATGCATCGGTGCTTACATGGGGTGCTAAGCACATTAAAAACTTTAGCAACTAAAGCTCCCAATGCATAGGTGCTTAACTTGTTGGTGCTAAGCATCCTTTATTTAATGATTTTGAAACTAAAGTTCTTCATGCATTGGTGGGATTCTTCCATTTAAGTCTGTTGTCTAGGTTCTCACGCTTAGTAGGGTCACCACACTTATCTCTCTCCTCTTAATTTCCTTGCCACATCAGACTTTTTTCCCACATGGCAGCCTTAGCACCTGTACAAGGCGGAGCATTGGGAGGGGCCTAAGCGTACAGGCATAGGGATACTGTAGATAGGAAGTCTACACGATCCATTATTCCCCATCTTGGTCAGAGAGAACTATTCAACTAGTCTTCATAGTGAAGTGACAATACACGCTGCAGCAGATGTGACACTTAATTAATAAGCTAAACCAGCGTGTTGGTGTTACTAAATGAGCCTTACCCAGTACTGCCATCATGTTTGCCAGTGGAGCACGCTTCCGCAAATACGACTACGCACCTCTCTCCTCCATTAACTAACATATGGGCCCTCTTGAGGTAGACCCACATGTCATCGGCGTAACTATTTACACTCCGAAGGAAGGTATATCTTGGTAGTAGTACTAGTAGAATTGAGATTTAATACACTTTCTTCCCTGTCTTTCACTCTTCTTCGTCCTCTCTTCCCCATCGTCGGCCGCACACCATTTCCCCCCGCTCACTGCTCGCCCGCCCGCGCCATCTTCCTTGGTTGCTCGCGCGTACCATATCCCCCCGCTCACTGCTCAGCCACACACACCATCTTCTTCGCTCGCCTGCCCGAATCCACTTCCCCGCTGGCTCGCAGGCACCGAAAACCCTAGTCACTCAGCACCCTAAAAAAGCCTATGGCAGAACCGACTGACACGCAGAGCCGTGATTGGAATTCCCTCCCCGATGTTCTCTTGCAGCAGATCTATAATCGTATGGACCTGCTCAGCACCATCTGTCTGGCCGCATGCTCGGTGTCTTTGTACCGTCTATTCGTCTGCAACCGGCCGGCTCTTTTTGAGACACCCTACTTGCTGATGCCCGATCCTCGCAGGTGGCCCAAACATCGACTTGAAGATCCTACGGAGGTTCTCGTGGTGCCCCTCGACATGCTACCACTACCCGTCCACCTGTCCTTCATGCGCGGCCACTACTGGGCGGGCATGAAGGCCAACTGGATCATCCTCATCCACCAATCCGGTAGTCCATGGCGTCTCGTGGATATCTACACCCAGCGAGAGATCTAAAGGAAATATGCCCTAGAGGCAATAATAAAGTTATTATTTATTTCCTTATATCATGATAAATGTTTATTATTCATGCTAGAATTGTATTAACCGGAAACATAATACATGTGTGAATACATAGACAGAGTGTCACTAGTATGCCTCTACTTGACTAGCTCGTTGATCAAAGATGGTTATGCTTCCTAACCATAGACATGAGTTTTCATTTGATTAATGGGATCACATCATTAGGAGAATGATGTGATTGACTTGACCCATTCCATTAGCTTAGCACTTGATCGTTTAGTTTGTTGCTATTGCTTTCTTCATAACTTATACATGTTCCTATGACTATGAGATTATGCAACTCCCGTTTACCGGAGGAACACTTTGTATGCTACCAAACGTCACAACGTAACTGGGTGATTATAAAGGTGTTCTACGGGTGTCTCCGAAGGTACTTGTTGGGTTGGCATATTTCGAGATTAGGATTTGTCACTCCAATTGTCGGAGAGGTATCTCTGGGCCCTCTCGGTAATGCACATCACTTAAGCCTTGCAAGCATTGCAACTAATGAGTTAGTTGCAGGATGATGTATTACGGAACGAGTAAAGAGACTTGCCGGTAACGAGATTGAACTAGGTATTGAGATACCAATGATCGAATCTCGGGAAAGTAACATACCGATGATAAAGGGAACAACGTATGTTGTTATGCGGTCTGACCGATAAAGATCTTCGTAGAATATGTAGGATCCAGTATGAGCATCTAGGTTCCGCTATTGGTTATTGACTGGAGATGTGTCTCGGTCATGTCTACAGAGTTCTCGAACCCGTAGGGTCCGCACGCTTAAAGTTTGGTGACGATCGTAATTAGGGTTTTCGTGTTTTGATGTAACGAAGGTTGTTCAGAGTCCCGGATGTGATCACGTACATGACGAGGAGTCTCGAAATGGTCGAGACATAAAGATTGATATATTGGAAGCCTATATTTGGATATCGGAAACGTTCCGGGTGAAATCGGGATTTTACCGGAGTACCGGGGGGTTACCGGACCCCCCCCCCCGGGGGGGGGGGGGGTTATTGGGCCTACATGGGCCATAAGGGAGAAGAGGAGGGCCGGCCAGGGCAGGACGCGCGCCCCCTCCCCCCTAGTCCGAATAGGACAAGGAAGGGGGGGGGCGGCGCCCCCCTTTCCTCTTTCTCCCTTCGTCCTTCCTTTTCCAACAAGGCAAGAGGGGGAATCCTACTCCCGGTTGGAGTAGGACTCCTCCAGGCGCACCCATAGGGCCGTACGCACCTCCCCCTCTCCCTCCTTTATATACTGAGGCAAGGGGGCACCCCATGACACACAAGTTGATCCTCGTGATCGTTCCTTAGCCGTGTGCGATGCCCCCTTCCACCATATTCCACCTCGGTCATATCGTAGCGGTGCTTAGGCGAAGCCCTGCGTCGGTAGAACATCATCACCGTCATCATGCCGTCGTGCTGACGAAACTCTCCCTCAACGTTTTGCTGGATCGGAACTCGAGGGACGTCACCGATTTGAACGTGTGCAGAACTCAGAGGTTCCGTACGTTCGGTACTTGGATCGGTCGGACCAGGAAGACGTATGACTACTTCCTCTACATTGTGTCAACACTTCCGTTGCCGGTCTACAAGGGTACGTAGACAACACTCTCCCCTTGCGTTGCTATGCATCACCATGATCTTGCGTGTGCGTAGGAATTTTTTTGAAATTACTACGTTCCCCAACAGTGGTATCAGAGCCTAGGTTTTATGCTTTGATGTTATGCATGAGTAGAACACAAGTGAGTTGTGGGCGATATAAGTCATACTGCTTACCAGCATGTCATACTTTGTTTTGGCGGTATTGTTGGATGAAGCGGCCCGGACCGACATTACGCGTACACTTACGCGAGACTGGTTCTACCGACGTGCTTTGCACACAGGTGGCTGGCGGGTGTTAGTTTCTCCAACTTTAGTTGAACCAAGTGTGGCTACGCCCGGTCCTTGCGAAGGTTAAAACAACACCAACTTGACAAACTATCGTTGTGGTTTTGATGCGTAGGTAAGAACGGTTCTTGCTAAGCCCTTAGCATCCACGTAAAACTTGCAACAACAAAGTAGAGGACGTCTAACTTGTTTTTGCAGGGCATGTTGTGATGTGATATGGTCAAGACATGATGAGATATAAGTTTTTGTATGAGATGATCATGTTTTGTTGAAGTTATCGGCAACCGGCAAAAGCCTTATGGTTATCTCTCTATTGCATAAGATGCAAGCGCCAAATAATTGCTTTACTTTATCGCTATGCGATAGCAATAGTTGCAAGAGCAATTGTTGGTGAGACAACCATGTGACGACACATTGATATAGATCAAGATGATGGAGATCTTGGTGTCATGCCGGTGATGATGGGGATCATGACGATGCTTTGGAGATGGAGATCAAAGGCCCAAGATGATGATGGCCATATCATGTCACTTATTATGATTGCATGTGATCTTTATCTTTTATGCATCTTATCTTGCTTTGATTGACGGTAGCATTTTAAGATGATCCCTCACTAAATTATCGAAGTATAAGTGTTCTCCCTGAGTATGCACCGTTGCGGAAGTTCTTTGTGCTGAGACACCACGTGATGATCGGGTGTGATAGGCTCTACGTTCAAATACAACGGGTGCAAAACAGTTGCACATGCGGAATACTCAGGTTAAATTTGACGAGCCTAGCATATAACAGATATGGCCTCGGAACACGGAGACCGAAAGGTCGAGCGTGAATCATATAGTAGATATGATCAACATAGTGATGTTCACCATTGAAACTACTCCATCTCACGTGATGATCGGACATGGTTTAGCTGATTTGGATCACGTGATCACTTAGAGGATTAGAGGGATATCTATCTAAGTGGGAGTTCTTAAGTAATATGATTAATTGAACTTTAATTTATCATGTACTTAGTCCTGGTAGTATTAGCATATCTATGTTGTAGATCAATAGCTCGCGTTGTTGCTTCCCTATGTTTTATATATGTTCCTAGAGAAAACTAAGTTGAAAGATGTTAGTAGCAAAGATGTGGATTGGATCCGTGATCTGAGGTTTATCGTCATTGCTGCACAGAGGAATTATGTCCTTGATGCACCGCTAGGTGACAAACCTATTGCAGGAGCAGATGCAGATGTTATGAACATTTGGCTAGCTCAATATGATGACTACTTGATAGTTTAGTGCACCATGCTTAAACGGCTTAGAATCGGGACTTCAAAGACGTTTTGAACGTCATGGACCATATGAGATGTTCCAGGAGTTGAAGTTAATATTTCAAGCAAATACCCAAGTTGAGAGATATGAAGTCTCCAACAAGTTCTATAGCTAAAAGATGGAGGAGAATAGCTCAAGCAGTGAGCATGTGCTCAGATTGTCTAGGTACTACAATCACTTGAATCAAGTGGGAGTTAATCTTCCAGATAAAATAGTGATTGACAGAATTCTCTAGTCACCATCACCAAGTTAGTAGAACTTCGTGATGAACTATGATATGCAAGGGATAACGGAAACGATTCCCAAGCTCTTCGTAATGCGGAAATTGACAAAGGTAGAAATCGAGAAAAACATCAAATGTTGATGGTAGACAAGACCACTAGTTTCAAGAAAAGGGCAGAGGGAAGAAGGGGAACTTCAAGAAGAATAGCAAGCGAGTTGCTGCTCAAGTGAAGAAGCCCAAGTCTGGTCCTAAGCCTGAGACTAAGTGTTTCTGCTGCAAAGGGACTGGTCACTGGAAGCGGAACTACCCCAACTGATTGGCAGATAAGAAGGATGGCAAAGTGAACATAAGTATATTTGATATACATGTTATTGATGTGTACTTTACTAGTGTTTATAGCAACCCCTCAGTATTTGATACTAGTTCAGTTGCTAAGATTAGTAACTCGAAACGGGAGTTGCAGAATAAACAGAGACTAGTTAAGGGTGAAGTGACGATGTGTGTTGAAACTGGTTCCAAGATTGATATGATCATCATCGCACACTCCCTATACTTTCGGGATTAGTGTTGAACCTGAATAAGTGTTATTTGGTGTTTGCGTTGAGCATGAATATGATTTGATCCCCGGGTACCGAATACGGTTATTCATTTAAGTAAGAGAATAAATTGTTGTTCTGTTTACATGAATAAAACCTTATATGGTTACACACCCAATGAAAATGGTTCGTTGGATCTCGATCGTAGTGATACACATATTCATAATATTGAAACCAAAAGATGCAAAGTTAATAATGATAGTGCAACTTATTTGTGGCACTGGCGTTTAGGTCATATTGGTGTAAAGTGCATGAAGAAAATCCATGCTGATGGGCTTTTGGAATCACTTGATTATGAATCAGTTGATGCTTGCGAACCATGCCTCATGGGCAAGATGACTAAAACTCCGTTCTCCGGAACAATGGAGCGAGCAACAGATTTGTTGGAAATCATACATATTGATGTATGTGGTCCGATGAATATTGAGGCTCGCAGCAGGTATCATTATTTTCTGATCTTCACAGATGATTTGAGCAGATATGAGTATATCTACTTGATGAAACACAAGTCTGAAACATTTGAAAAGTTCAAAGAATTTTAGAGTGAAGTGGAGAATCATCGTAACAAAAAATAAAAGTTTCTACCATATGATCGCAGAAGTAAAATATTTGAGTTACGAGTTTGGCCTTCAGTTAAAAACAATGTGAAATAGTTTCACTACTCATGCCACCTGGAACACCACAGTGTAATGGTGTGTCCGAACGTCATAACCATACTTTATTAGATATGGTGCGATCTATGATGTCTCTTACCGATCTACCACTATCATTTTGGGGTTATGCATTAGAGACAGCTGCATTCACGTTAAATAGGGCACCATCTAAATCCGTTGAGACGACACCGTATGAACTATGGTTTGGCAAGAAACCTAAGCTGTCGTTTCTTAAAGTTTGGGGTTGCAATGCTTATGTGAAAAAGTTTCAACCTGATAAGCTCAAACCCAAATCGAAGAAGTGCGTCTTCATAGGATACCCAAAAGAAAATGTTGGGTACACCTTCTATCACAGATCCGAAGGCAATATATTCGTTGCTTTCAATGGATCCTTTCCAGAAAAGGAGTTTCTCTCGAAAGAAGTGAGAGGGAGGAAAGTAGAACTTGATGAAGTAACTGTACCTGCTCCCTTATTGGAAAGTAGTTCATCACAGAAATCTGTTCCTGTGACTACTACACCAATTAGTGAGGAAGCTAATGATGATGATCATGTAACTTCAGATCAAGTTACTACCGAACCTCGTAGGTAAACCAGAGTGAGATCCACACCAGAGTGGTACGGTAATCCTATTATGGAGGTCATGTTACTTGACCATGACGAGTCTACGAACTATGAGGAAGCGATGATGAGCCCATATTCCGCGAAATGGCTTGAGGCCATGAAATCTGAGATGAGATCCATGTATGAGAACAAAGTATGGACTTTGATTGACTTGCCCAATGATCGGCGAGCCATTGAGATTAAATGGATCTTCAAGAGGAAGACAGACGCTGATAGTAGTGTTACTATCTACAAAGCTACAATTGTCGCAAAAAGGTTTTCGACAAGTTCAAGGTGTTGACTACGATGAGAGTTTCTCACTCGTATCTATGCTTAACTCTGTCTGAATCATGTTAGCAATTGCCGCATTTTATGAAATCTGGCAAATGGATAAACAAAACTGCATTCCTTAATGGATTTATTAAAGAAGAGTTGTATATGATGCAACCAGAAGGTTTTGTCAATCCTAAAGGTACTAACAAAATATGCAAGCTCCAGTGATCCATCTATGGACTGGTGCAAGCATCTCAGAGTTGGAATATACGCTTTGATAAGTTGATCAAAGCATATAGTTTTATACAAACTTGCGGTGAAGCCTGTATTTACAAGAAAGTGAGTGGGAGCACTACATCATTTCTGATAAGTATATGTGAATGACATATTGTTGATCGGAGATAGTGTAGAATTATTCTGCAAAGCATAAAGGAGTGTTTGAAAGGAGTTTTTCAAAGAAAGACCTCGGTGAAGCTACTTACATATTGAGCATCAAGATCTATAGAGATAGATCAAGACGCTTGATAAGTTTTTCAATGAGTACATACCTTGACAAGATTTTGAAGTAGTTCAAAATGGAAAAGTCAAAGAAAGAGTTCTTTCCTGTGTTACAAGGTGTGAAACTGAGTAAGACTCAAAGCCCGACCACAGCAGAAGATAGAAAGACAATGAAACTCATTCCCTATGCCTTGGCCATAGGTTCTATAAAATATGCCATGCTGTGTACCAGATCTATTGTATACCCTTCAATGTTTTTGGCAAGAGAGTACAATAGTGATCTAAGAGTAGATCACTGGATAGCGGTCAAAATTATCCTTAGTGGAATAAGGATATGTTTCTTGATTATGGAGGTGACAAAAAGGTTTGTCATAAAGGGTTACGTCGATGCAAATTTTGACACTGATCCAGATGACTCTAAATATCAATCTGGATACATATTGAAAGTGGGAGCAATTATCTAGAGTAGCTCCGTGCAGAGCATTGTTGACATAGAAATTTGCAAAATACTTACGGATCTGAATGTGGCAGACCCGTTGACCAAACTTCTCTCACAAGCAAAACATGATCACACCTCAGTACTCTTTGGGAGTTAATCACATAGCGATGTGAAGTAAATTATTGACTCTAGTAAACCCTTTGGGTGTTGGTCACATGTCGATGTGAACTATGGGTGTTAATCACATGGTGATGTGAACTATTGATGTTAAATCACATGGCGATGTGAACTAGATTATTGACTCTAGTGCAAGTGGGAGACTGAAGGAAATATGCCCTAGAGGCAATAATAAAGTTATTATTTATTTCCTTATATCATGATAAATGTTTATTATTCATGCTAGAATTGTATTAACCGGAAACATAATACATGTGTGAATACATAGACAAACAAAGTGTCACTAGTATGCCTCTACTTGACTAGCTCGTTGATCAAAGATGGTTATGTTTCCTAACCATAGACATGAGTTGTCATTTGATTAACGGGATAACATCATTAGGAGAATGATGTGATTGCCTTGACCCATTCCGTTAGCTTAGCACTTGATCGTTTAGTTTGTTGCTATTGCTTTCTTCATAACTTATACATGTTCCTATGACTATGAGATTATGCAACTCCCGTTTATCGAAGGAACACTTTGTGTGCTACCAAACGTCACAAGGTAACTGGGTGATTATAAGGGTGCTCTACAGGTGTCTCCGAAGGTACTTGTTGGGTTGGCGTATTTCGAGATTAGGATTTGTCACTCCGATTGTCGGAGAGGTATCTCTGGGCCCTCTCGGTAATGCACATCACTTAAGCCTTGCAAGCATTGCAACTAATGAGTTAGTTGCAGGATGATGTATTACGGAACGAGTAAAGAGACTTGCCGGTAACGAGATTGAACTAGGTATTGAGATACCAACGATCGAATCTCGGGCAAGTAACATACCGATGACAAAGGGAACAACATATGTTGTTATGTGGTCTGACCGATAAAGATCTTCGTAGAATATGTAGGAGCCAATATGAGCATCCAGGTTCCGCTATTGGTTATTGACCGGAGACGTGTCTCAGTCATGTCTACATAGTTCTCGAACCCGTAGGGTCCGCACGCTTAAAGTTCGGTGATGATCGTAATGAGGGTTTTTGTGTTTTGATGTATCGAAGGTTGTTCGGAGTCCCGGATGTGATCACGTACATGACGAGGAGTCTCGAAATGGTCAAGACATAAAGATTGATATGTTGGAAGCCTATATTTGGATATCGGAAACGTTCCGGGTGAAATCGGGATTTTACCGCAGTACCAGGGGGTTACCGGACCCCCCCGGGGGTTATTGGGCCTACATGGGCCATAAGGGATAAGAGGAGGGCTGGCCAGGGCAGGCCGCGCGCCCCCTCCCCCTAGTCTGAATAGGACAAGGAAGGGGGGGGGCCCTTTCCGCTTTCTCCCTTCCTCCTTCCTTTTCCAACAAGGCAAGAGGGGGGAGTCCTACTCCCGGTTGGAGTAGGACTCCTCCAGGTGCACCCATAGGGCCGGCCGCACCTCCCCCTCTCCCTCCTTTATATACTGAGGCAAGGAGGCACCCCATGACACACAAGTTGATCCTCGTGATCGTTCCTTAGCCGTGTGCGGTGCCCCCTTCCACCATATTCCACCTCGGTCGTATCGTAGCGGTGCTTAGGCGAAGCCCTGCGTCGGTAGAACATCATCACCGTCATCACGCCGTCGTGCTGACGAAACTCTCCCTCAACGTTTTGCTGGATCGGAACTCGAGGGACGTCACCGAGTTGAACGTGTGCAGGACTCAGAGGTGCCGTACGTTCGGTACTTGGATCGGTCGTACCGGGAAGACGTACGACTACTTCCTCTACGTTGTGTCAACACTTCCGTTGCCGGTCTACAAGGGTACGTAGACAACACTCTCCCCTCTCGTTGCTATGCATCACCATGATCTTGCATGTGCGTAGGAATTTTTTTGAAATTACTACGTTCCCCAACAAGATCACCCTTCCATCGTTGGATATCGCCGCCATCGAGCCTCTCGGCCCGCCGGACATTCCTGCCTACTACGCACGAGACGCGTTGAGCTTTTGGCTCGACCTCTGGTTGCTGAAGGTTGTAATCTGCGAAGTGCCCACACTATCAGAGGACTACATGGATTACAAGCTCATTGCCGTGTTCAACATGGGATTAGTCTATCTGGAATCCAGTCGCCATACATGGTTATGGCTCATCGTCAATCCCCTTCAGCCAACATTTATGTCTGATGTTATATTGCATGATGGCATCGTTTACGCGGTCGACGCACAGACTGGCTTCCTATACTAGTGGAATCTATCATCGTGTAATTGTTCTATCCCATCTCATCTTTACCTTATGAATACGACTGCCTGTTCATTGTTACAAATTTAGAATATATAGTATGTCTATAACCACATCAGTGCTATATGTTCCTCTCATTTCCTAGATTTTTATGACCACACATGTTATGTTTAGAGTTGATATGAGAACAATTGGCATCTAATGATTGTTCGAATAGATATTATGAGTATAAACTCATGATTGCTGTATGTTACTCTCATTTCCAGGATTTTTATAACAACGCATGTTATTGCTTAGAGTTGATATGATAACTGTAGTAAGTGCTATGGTAGAATATGAGTAGGCCCTGTCATATATGTTTTCCTCTCATTATTACATGATGTTTGAACCATGATATATTACTAGAATATGAAAGCCATTGGCTTATTTTTTTAACTTGGGGTATGATTATGACCGCGACATTGCAATTCTCTGTCTATGATATGTGTCACTGTTATAATAATCTTAATTCCACACATACTCTGAACATGATTGTTTATTTTTGTCCTTTTGGTCTCCAATTTGAATTGTTGCAACAGACGCAAATGTGCTGGCCTTCATGATTCCAGGACCTGGAATCATACCAGCCGATGGGTGGTGATTTATCGCTCGTTCAGCTGACGGCGGTCATTTGATGCTCATTTGCACGTACCAAATTGACCAAACCATTTCATCAAACCACATGTAGTACAATGCCTGGGGCGTTAGTGACATTGATGGCTATGGCTGCTTCGTGTTCGAGAAAGATCCCAGCTCCATTGGGCCAGGTGTATTCAACTGGAGGCGGGTTTACAACCTTGGCAACCACTCCATGTTCCTCGGTCTCAATTATCTGATCTCCAACCAATCATCGATCATATCACCGGTGATGATTACCATGCTATGCAACTTCCATTCGCCGGGGGGAACTGTGTTTACACATCATACCATGGGTTTCATGAATCACCATATCCATAGATTCATCGACACATCTTGTTGCCAGACAATCTTCAGTGTGTGAAAGACATAAAGCTTCCATGCGATGGATGGCTTTTGCAAACCCGGCTTGCGGTGATGTGGTTCATGCCAACAGCAAATATGCACAACTTGATTCGTACTGATATCTAGACTGAGCCATGTATCCTGCTGCTGTAGCATGACCCTCTTTTGTTGGATATAATGTACTATTGTTAGTTTGAAGCACTCCTCTGGTTTGAAGGATAGATACCTTTTTGGGATCAAGTGCATCCTAACTCGCCTGCGCAGGATGTACTGATAATGATGATGGAGATGTTGTACAGAAGACATATATCAATTAGGCTTCAAGTGTGTACTCGTTGGTGAAACTGTTGTCCAATGGGAATTATATTTTGTATTATTCATGTAGTCTACAAAGTATGTCGCACAACCTTGTAACTTATTACCCCATTTCAAAATTTGTACTAGTCCTCTATACCGTATATTGCGCTACTCGTACTACTACATCCCTCCTAGTTTACTGGTCCCCTTCGTAATTTGTGTCAAATTTTGACCATAAATATCACTAACTAAATGTTAATGCGTGTCACAAAATATTATATCGTTTTATTCGTATTTGAACATAGTTTCCAATGGAATAATTTTCGGTGACAAGCATTAACATTTTGTTAGTTAAACCTATGGTTAAAATGTGACACTAAATATGACTAGTTAGTAGTACAGTAGCAGTACAAGTATATGTCGGTCAATTTATTCATCATGTCCTGACATGGAATTGACGTGACAACACGTTGCGCGTGAGGTGACACAAGAATCCCGGCGGCGTGTTCGGGTATTGTGGACTTCATATTTGGAGTACTTCTACCTCTTGAGCACGTGTTGGTTTTCCCTTGAAGAGGAAAGGGTGATGCAGCAAAGTAGTGTAAGTATTTCCCTCAGTTTTGAGAACCAAGGTATCAATCCAGTAGGAGACAACGCACAAGTCACCTAGTACTGCTACCTCTTGAGCACTTGCGTTGGTTTTCCCTTGAAGAGGAAAGGGTGATGCAGCAAAGTAGCGTAAGTATTTCTCTCAGTTTTTGAGAACCAAGGTATCAATCCAGTAGGAGGCCACGCACGAGTCCCTCGCACCTACACCAACAAATAAATCCTCGCAACCAACGCGATAAGGGGTTGTCAATCCCTACATGGTCACTTACGAGACTGAGATCTGATAGATATGATAAGATAATATTTTTGGTATTTTTATGATAAAGATGCAAAGTAAAATAAATGGCAAAGGAAATAATTAAGTACAGGAAGATCAATATGATGGAAGATAGACTCGGGGGCCATAGGTTTCACTAGTGGCTTCTCTCAAGAGCATAAGTATTCACGGTGGGTAAACAAATTACTGTTGAGCAATTGACAGAATTGAGCATAGTTATGAGAATATCTAGGTATGATCATGTATATAGGCATCACGTCCGAGACAAGTAGACTAATTCCTGCCTGCATCTACTACTATTACTCCACACATCGACCGCTATCCAACATGCATCTGGAGTATTAAGTTCATAAGAACAGAGTAACGCTTTAAGCAAGATGACATGATGTAGAGGGATAAACTCATGCAATATGAAATAAACCCCATCTTGTTATCCTCGATGGCAACAATACAATACATGCCTTGCTGCCCCTACTATCACTGGGAAAGGACACCGCAAGATTGAACCCAAAGCTAAGCACTTCTCCCATTGCAAGAAAGATCAATCTAGTAGGCCAAACCAAACTGATAATTTGAAGAGACTTGCAAAGATAACCAATCATACATAAAAGAATTCAGAGAAGATTCAACTATTGTTCATAGATAAACTTGATCATAAGCCCACAATTCATTGGTCTCAACAAACACGCCGCAAAAGAAGATGACATTGAGTAGATCTCCAGAAGAGAGGGGGAGAACTTTTTATTGAGATCCAAAAAGAGAGAAGAAGCCATCTAGCTAGTAACTATGTACCCGAAGGTCTGAGGTAAACTACTCACATTTCATCGGAGAGGCTATGGTGTTGATGTAGAAGCCCTCCGTGATCGATGCCCCCTCCGGTGGAGCTACGGAAAAGGCCCCAAGATGGGATCTCGTGGATACAGAAAGTTACGGCGGTGGAATTAGGGTTTTGGCTCCGTATCTGGTAGTTTGGGGGTACGTAGGTATATATAGGAGGAAGGAGTACGTCGGTGGAGCAACAGGGGGCCCATGAGGGTGGAGGCTGCGCCTTGGGGGGGGGGGGTAGGCGCGCTCCCCTACCTCGTGTCCTCGTCGTTGATTGCTTGACGTAGGGTCCAAGTCCTCTCGATCATGTTCGTTCCGAAAATCAAGTTCCCGAAGGTTTCATTCCGTTTGGACTCCGTTTGATATTCTTTTTCTGCGAAACCCTAAAATAGGCAAAAAAAACAGCAATTATGGGCTAGGCCTCCGGTTAATAGGTTAGTCCCAAAAATAATATAAAAGTGTATAATAAAGCCCAATAATGTCCAAAACGGAATATAATATAGCATGGAACAACAAAAAATTATAGATACGTTGGAGACGTATCAAGTACCTGCACAAACAATCAAGAACCTTGCAACCAACGCGATAAAGGGGTTGTCAATCCCTTCACGGTCACTAACAAAAGTGAGATCTAATAAAGCCAATAACTATGGACCTGAAGGTCTGTGGTAAACTACTCACGTTTCATCGGAGAGGCAATGGTGTTGATGTAGAAGCCCTTCGTGATCGATTCCCCCTCCGGCAGATCGCCAGAAAAGGCCCCAAGATGGGATCTCACGGGTATAGAAGGTTGTGGCGGCGGAAAAGTGGTTTCGTGGCTCTCTGTGATGTTTCTAGGGTATAAGAGTATATAAATATGCGAAAGACGTACGTCGGTGGAGCTACAAGGGGCCCACGAGGTGGGGGCGCGCCTACCCCCCTGGGCGCGCCCTCCTGCCTCGTGGCCTTCTCGTGGAGTTTCAGACTTTGACTCCAAGTCCTCTGGATTGCTTTCGGTCCAAGAAAGATCATTGCGAAGGTTTCATTATGTTTGACTTCGTTTGGTATTCCTTTTCTGTGAAACTCTAAAATAGGCAAAAAAACAAAAACTAGCACTGGGCCTCCAGCTAATAGGTTAGTCCCAAAAATAATATAAAAGAGCATATTAAAGCCCATTAAACATCCGAAACAGATAATATAATAGCATGGAACAATAAAAAATTATAGATACGTTGGAGACGTATCAAGCATCCCCAAGCTTAATACCTGCTCGTCCTCGAGTAGGTAAATGATAAAAACAGAATTTTTGATGTGGAATGCTACCTATCATAATTATCAATGTAATTTTATTTATTGTGGCATGAATGTTCATATCTAAAAGATTCAAACCAAAATTTTAATATTAACATAAAAATAATAATACTTCATGCATACTAATAAAGCAATCATGTCTTCTCAAAATAACATGGCCAAAGAAAGCTATCCCTAGCTACAAAATCATATAGTCTGGCTATGCTCTATCTTCATCACACAAAATATTTAAATCATGCACAACCCCGATGACAATAGAAGCAATTGTTTCATACTTTTGATGTTCTAAAACTTCTTTAATCTTCACGCAATACATGAGCGTGAGCCATGGACATAGCACTATAGGTGGGATAGAATGGTGGTTGTGGAGAAGACAAAAAGGAGAAGATAGTCTCACATCAACTAGGCGTATCGATGGCTATGGAGATGCCCATCAATAGATATCAATGTGAGTGAGTAGGGATTGCCATGCAACAGATGCACTAGAGCTATAAGTGTATGAAAGCTCAAAAGGAAACTTAGTGGGTGTGCATCCAACTCGCTTGCTTACGAAGACCTAGGGCATTTTGAGGAAGCTCATCATTGGAATATACAAGCCAAGTTCTATAGTTAAAGATTCCCACTAGTATATGGAAGTGACAACATATGAGACTCTCTATCATGAAGATCATGGTGCTACTTTGAAGCACAAGTGTGGAAAAGGGGAAAGTAGCATTGCCCCTTCTCTCTTTTTCTCTCGTTTTTTGGGGCCTTTCTCTTTTTTTTGTGGCCTCTTTTTTTCTCCCCTTTTTTCGTTCGGAGTCTCATCCCGACTTGTGGGGGAATCATAGTCTCCATCATCCTTTCCTCATATGGGACAATGATCTAATAATGATGACCATCACACTTTTATTTACTTACAACTCAAGAATTACAACTCGATACTTAGAACAAAATATGACTCTATGTGAATGCCTCCGGTGGTGTACCGGGAGGTGCAATGAATCAAGAGTGACATGTATGAAAGAATTATGAAGGTGACTTTGCCACAAAAACGATGTCAACAACATGATCATGCAGAGCAATATGACAATGATGAAGCATGTCATAATAAACGGAACGGTGGAAAGTTGCATAGAAATATATCTCGGAATGGCTATGGAAATGCCATAATAGGTAGGTATGGTGGCTGTTTTGAGGGTGGTAAATGGTGGTTTTGTGGTACCGGCGAAAGTTGCGCAGTACTAGAGAGGCTAGCAACGGTGGAAGGATGAGAGTGCGTATAATCCATGGACTCAACATTAGTCATAAAGAACTCACATACTTATTGCAAAAATCTATTAGTTATCGAAACGAAGTACTACGCGCATGCTCCTAGGGGGATAGATTGGTAGGAAAATTCCATCGCTCGTCCCTGACCGCCACTGATAAGGAAGACAATCAAAAAATAACTCATGCTCCGACTTCATCACATAACAGTTCACCATGCGTGCATGCTATGGGAATCATAAACTTTAACACAAGTATATCTCAAATTCACAACTACTCAACTAGCTTGACTCTAATATCACCATCATCATATCTCAAAACAATCATAAGGAATCAAACTTCTCATAGTATTCAATGCACTTTATATGAAAGTTTTTATTATGCCCATCTTGGATGCCCATCATATTAGGACTAATTTTATAGCCAAAGCAAACTACTGTGTTGTTCTAAAAGACTTTATAAATAATATAAGTGAAGCATGAGAGATCAATAATTTCTATAAAATAAAACCACCACCGTGCTCTAAAAAGATATATGTGAAGCACTAGAGCAAAATTATCTAGCTCAAAAGATATAAGTGAAGCACATAGAGTATTCTAACAAATTCCGATTCATGCGTGTCTCTCCCAAAATGTGTGTACAGCAAGGATGATTGTGGTAAACTAAAAAGAAAAGACTCAAATCATAAAAGACGCTCCAAGCAAAACACATATCATGTGGTGAATAAAAATATAGCCTCAAGTAAAGTTACCGATAGACGAAGACGAAAGAGGGGATGCCTTCCGGGGCATCCCCAAGCTTAGACTTTTGGTTGTCCTTGCATTTTACCTTGGGGTGCCTTGGGCATCCCCAAGCTTAGGCTCTTGCCACTCCTTATTCCAAAATCCATCAAATCTTTACCCAAAAACTTGAAAACTTCACAACACAAAACTTCAACTGAAAATCTCATGAGCTCTGTTAGTATAAGAAAATAAACCACCACTTTAAGGTACTGTAATGAACTCATTATTTATTCATATTGGTGTTAAACCTACTATATTCCAACTTCTCTACGGTTCATACCCCCTATACTGCTCATAGATTCATCAAAATAAGCAAACAACACACGAAAAACAGAATCTGTCAAAAACAGAACAGTCTATAGCAATCTGGAGATTTCGAATACTTCTGTAACTCCAAAAATTCTGAAAAATTGGGACGACTAGGATAAAAAGTATATTGATCTACTACAGATGGAATTTGTATTTTATCGCTCCCTGGTAAAAAATGATAATTATTTTCATGAGCGCATACTTTCTGTTTTTATCAGCAAGATCAAACAACAATCACCCAAGAAGATCCTAAAGGCTTTACTTGGCACAAACACTAATTAAAACATAAAAAACACAATCATAACAGAAGCTAGACAAATTATTTATTACTAAACAGGAACAAAAAGCAAAGAACAGAAATAAAATTGGGTTGCCTCCCAACAAGCACTATCGTTTAACGCCCCAAGCTAGGCATAAAAACAATAATAGATCTAGGTATTGCCATAATGTTAAGGCAAATTGCGAAAACTCATCTCATACTCCCTACGTTCAGCAGAAAGTTTTCTTTGTGGCAGGCAAAAGTAATCAAAAGAGCTAAATTTAATTGGACAAAATTCCCCAAGATCAAGCTCGGGAGGTATTGGTTCCTCCTTTGGCCCCTCATATTGCACAACCAATTCATTATTATAAGCATTCTTTTGGCAAAAAGTCATGAGCCTTTGTTCAAGAGAAAAACCTAACCCATTGTTCTGAATAGCAAAATTATCATTAAGTTCAGAAATCCTATCAACTAGAACATCGGTAGGAACCTTTTTTCTATGGTTTTCATTATAAGCAACATGATCTAAAGATCGTAAACGCATTATGTCTTCTTGATTAAAAAGGATTGCTTCTATGGGAGGACGGCCAGCATCCACCCTATAATTCACAAAAATTTCATTGGCCTCTTTTATTATAAATCTAAACTCATGTGCTAAAAATATGGTACCTGCTAGCTTAATAGAAGAATGCTCAATATTGGAAAATTCTAGAAAAATCCTTTGTATGCAAGGATGCATGTGGATAAATTCAAGTTCAACCACGAGCAAAGATATAGCATCCGCAAGACTACTAGTTCTATGAAGAATAGACCCACCCATAGTGGGCAAAGCACCAGCGCAAGTAAAGAAATCTTGAATAACCCATTTTCCAATAATATTACCACTACCAATCCGAAACTTTTTAGTGTGTAAAATAGTAGGTTCTTCACGAGGATTATCAAAAGCATCAAAGTTTCCCCCATCGTTACTACTATCCTTTTCAACGATAACCTCCCCAGTTTCAGACATGATGGCAACAAACCGCACTAAGAACGAACACACAAGAGGCAAGCGGAAAGATGCGAACGGAAAAGGGGCGAAGAAAAGGCAAAGGTTTTCGAAACTCGTTTTAGAAGTGGGGGAGAGAAAAACGAGAGGCGAATGTCAAATAATGTAATGCGAGGGAGAAGAGTTTATGATGGGTACTTGGTATGTCTTGACTTGGCGTAGATCTCCCCGGTTACGGCGCCAGAAATCCTTCTTGCTACCTCTTGAGCATGCGTTGGTTTTCCCTTGAAGAGGAAAGGGTGATGCAGCAAAGTAGCGTAAGTATTTCCCTTAGTTTTGAGAACCAAGGTATCAATCCAGTAGGAGACAACGCACAAGTCATCTAGTACCTGCACAAACAATCAAGAACCTTGCAACCAACGCGATAAAGGGGTTGTCAATCCCTTCACGATCATTCGCAAAAGTGAGATCTAATAAAGATAGTGAAGTAAATATTTTTGGTATCTTTGTGTATGATTGGAAAGTAAAGATTGAAAAATAGTAAATGAGATGTGATGTAAATAAAAGAGATGCAATGTAATAAGAAAGAGACTCGGGGCCATAGGTTTCACTAGTGGCTTCTCTCAAGATAGCATGTATTACGGTGGGTGAACAAATTACTGCCGAGCAATTGATAGAAAAGCGCATAGTTATGAAGATATCTAAGGCAATGATCATGAATATAGGCATCACGTCCGTGTCAAGTAGATCGAAACGATTCTGCATCTACTACTATTACTCCACACATCGACCGCTATCCAGCATGCATATAGAGTATTAAGCTCATAAGAACAGAGTAACGCATTAAGCAAGATGACATGATGTAGAGGGATAAACTCAAGCAATATGATATAAACCCCATCTTTTTATCCTCGATGGCAACAATACAATATGTGCCTTGCTGCCCCTACTGTCATTGGGAAAGGACACCGCAAGATTGAACACAAAGCTAAGCACTTCTCCCATTGCAAGAAAGATCAATCTAGTAGGCCAAACTAAACCGATAATTCGAAGAGACTTGCAAAGATATCAAATCAAGCATATAAGCATTCAGAGAAGAACCAAATAATATTCATATATAATCTTGTTCATAAACCCACAATTCATCGGATCTCGGCAAACACAACGCAAAAGAGTATTACATCGAATAGATCTCCAAGAACATCGAGGAGAACTTTGTATTGAGAATCAAAGAGAGAGAAGTCATCTAGCTAATAACTATGGACCCGAAGGTCTGTGGTAAACTACTCACGCTTCATCGGAAAGGCAATGGTGTTGATGTAGAAGCCCTCCGTGATCGATTCCCCCTCCGGCAGATCGCCGGAAAAGGCCCCAAGATGGGATCTCACAGGTACAAAAGGTTGCGGCAGTGGAAAAGTGGTTTCGTGGCTCTCTGCGATGTTTCTACCGTATAAGAGTGTATATATATAGGCGAAAGAAGTATGTCGGTGGAGCTACGAGGGGCCCACGAGGGTGGGGGCGTGCCTACCCCCTGGGCGCGCCCTCCTGCCTCCTGGCCGCCTTATGGAGTTCCAGACTTGGACTCCAGGTATTCTGGATTGCTTTCGGTCCAAGAAAGATCAGAGCAAAGGTTTCATTCCGTTTGGACTCCGTTTGGTATTCCTTTTCTGCGAAACTCTAAAATAGGCACACAAAAAACTAAAACTGGCACTGGGCCTCTGGTTAATAGGTTAGTCCAAAAAATAATATAAAAGAGCATATTAAAGCCCATTAAACATCCAAAATAGGTAATATAATAGCATGTCACAATCAAAAATTATAGATACGTTGGAGACGTATCAAGTACTACCACTTATCTGTCGAAATCTTTCATCATTCACTTAAAACAGTTGATTGATCATACATTGTGTACCATATAACTGGCATTAACTGTTGGAAATATGCCCTAGAGGCAATAATAAAGTGGTTGTTATTATATTTCCTTGTTCGTGATAATTGTGTATGGTTCATGCTATAATTGTATTAACCGGAAACCGTAATACATGTGTGAATACATAGTTCGTAATATGTCCCTAGTAAGCCTCTAGTTGACTAGCTCGTTGATCAATAGATGGCCATGGTTTCCTGACCATGGACGTTGGATGTCATTGATAATGGGATCACATCATTAGGAGAATGATGTGATGGACAAGAACCAATCCTAAGCATAGCACAAGATCGTGTAGTTTGTTTGCTAAAATCATTTCTAATGTCAAGTATCATTTCCTTAGACCATGAGATTGTGCAACTCCCGGATACCGTAGGAATGCTTTGGGTGTACCAAACATCACAACGTAACTGGGTGGCAATAAAGGTGCACTATAGGTATCTCCGAAAGTGTCTGTTGGGTTGGCACGAATCAAGACTGGGATTTGTCACTCCGTATGACGGAGAGGTATCTCTGGGCCCATCGATAACGCATCATCATAATGAGCTCAATGTGACTAAGGAGTTGGTCATAGGATCATGTGTTATGGAATGAGTAAAGAGACTTGCCAGTAACGAGATTGAACGAGGTATAGAGATATCGACGATCGAATCTCGGGCAAGTAACACACCGATAGACAAAGGGAATTGTATACAGGATTGATTGAATCCTCGACATCATGGTTCATCTGATGAGATCATCATGGAACATGTGGGAGCCAACATGGGTATCGAGATCCTGCTGTTGGTTATTGGCCGGAGAGATGTCTCGGTCATGTCTGCATGGTTCCTGAACCCGTAGGGTCTACACACCTAAGGTTCGGTGACGCTAGAGTTGTTATGGGAAATAGTATGTGGTTACCGAAGGTTGTTTGGAGTCCCGGATGAGATCTCAGACATCACGAGAAGTTCCAGAATGGTCCGGAGGTGAAGATTTATATATGGGAAGTCCAGTTTCAGTCGCCGGAATAATTTCGGGGGTTATCAGTATTGTATCGGGACCACCAAAAGGTGTCCGGGGGTCCATCGGGTGGGGCCACCTATCCCGGTGGGCCAAGTGGGCTGAAAAGGGTGGGAACCATCCCCCTAGTGGGCTGGTGCGCCCCCCAAGGGCCCAAGGCGCCTAGGGTTGAAAACCCTAGGGGGGTGGGGGCGCCTCCCACCTAACTTGGGGGGCAAGTCCCCCCCTTGGCCGCCGCCCCACTCTAGATGCATCTAGGGGGGCAAGCCCCTCTCCCTTCACCCTATAAATAGAGGGGGGCAGCCGCACCCCCTTCCCTGGTGCAGCCCTCCCCCTCTCTAACACCTCCTCCTCCGTAGTGCTTGGCGAAGCCCTGCCGGAGAACTGCAAGCTCCACCACCACGTCGTCATGCTGCCGGAGTTCTCCCTCAACTTCTCCTCTCCCCTTGTTGGATCAAGAAGGAGGAGACGTCCTCGGGTTGTACGTGTGTTGAACGTGGAGGCACCGTCCGTTCAACGCTAGATCGGATCTTCCGCGATTTGAATCACCGCGAGTACGACTCCATCATCCGCGTTCCTTGTAATGCTTCCGCTTAGCGATCTTCAAGGTTATGAAGATGCACTCCCTCTCTCTCGTTGCTAGCATCTCCTAGATTGATCTTGGTGACACGTAGGAATTTTTATGAATTATTACTACGTTCCCCAACAGTGGCATCATGAGCTAGGTCTATGCGTAGATTCTATGCACGAGTAGAACACAAAGTAGTTGTGGGCGATGATTTGTTCAATTTGCTTACCGTTACTAGTCTTATCTTGATTCGGCGGCATTGTGGAATGAAGCAGCCCGGACCAACCTTACACGTACACTTATGTGAGACTGGTTCCACCGACTGACATGCACTTATTGCATAAGGTGGCTAGCGGGTGTCTGTCTCTCCCACTTCAGTCAGATCGGATTCGATGAAAAGGTTCCTTATGAAGGGTAAATATCAATTGGCATATCACCGTTGTGGCTTTTGCGTAGGTAAGAAACGTTCTTTCTAGAAACCCATAGCAGCCACGTAAAACTTGCAACAACAATTAGAGGACGTCTAACTTGTTTTTGCAGGGTATGCTATGTGATGTGATATGGCCAAAAGGATGTGATGAATGATATATGTGATGTATGAGATTGATCATGTTCATCTAATAGGAATCACGACTTGCATGTCGATGAGTATGACAACCGGCAGGGGCCATAGGAGTTGTCTTAATTTATTGTATGACCTGCATGTCAATGAAAACGCCATGTAATTACCTTACTTTATTGCTAACCGTTAGCCATAGTAGTAGAAGTAATAGTTGGCGAAACAACTTCATGAAGACGCGATGATGGAGATCATGGTGTCATGCGGGTGACGATGGTGATCATGCCGCGCCTCAAAGATGGAGATCAAAGGTGCAAGATGATATTGGCCATATCATGTCACTTTATGATTTGCATGTGATGTTTGTCATGTTTACATCTTATGCGCTTAGAACGACGGTAGCATAAATAAGATGATCCCTCACTAAAATTTCAAGAAAAGTGTTCCCCCTAATTGTGCACCGTTGCGAAGGTTCATTGTTTCGAAGCACCACATGATGATTGGTGTGATAGATTCTAACGTTCGCATACAACGGGTGTAAGCCAGATTTACACATGCAAAACACTTAGGTTGACTTGACGAGCCTAGCATGGACAGACATGGCCTCGGAACACGAGAGACCGAAATGTCGAACATGAGTCCTATAGTAGGTGCGATCAACATGGAGATGTTCACCGTTGATGACTAGTCCGTCTCATGTGATGATCGGACACGGCCTAGTCGATTCGGATCATGTATCACTTAGATGACCAGAGGGATTTCTATCTAAGTGGGAGTTCATTAAATAATTTGATTAGATGAACTTAATTATCATGAACTTAGTATAAAATATCTTTACAATATGTCTTGTAGATGAAATTGCCCACGCTAATGTTGCCCTCAACTTCAATGCATTCCTAGAGAAAACCAAGCTAAAAGAGGATGGTAGCAACTATATAGACTGGGTCTGTAACTTGAAGATCATCCTCATAGCTGCCAAGAAAGCATATGTCCTTGAAGCACCGCTAGGTGACGCACCCATTTTCCCAGCAACTCAAGACGTTATTAACGCCTGGCAGTCGTGTAGTGATGATTACTCCCTGGTTTGGTGCGGCATGCTTTACAGCTTAGAACTGGGGCTCCAAAAGCGTTTTGAGCAGCACGGAGCATATGTGATGTTCCAAGAGCTAAAAATGGTTTTCCAAGCTCATGCCCGGGTCAAGAGATAAGAAGTCTCCGACAAGTTCTACAGTTGTAAGATGGAGGAAAAAAGTTCTGTCAGCGAGCATATACTCAAAATGTCTGGGTTGCACAACCGTTTGTCTCAGCTGGGAGTTAATCTTCCAGATGACTCGATCATGGCAGGATCCTCCAGTCGCTTCCACCTAGCTACAAGAGCTTTGTGATGAACTACAATATGCAAGGGATGGAGAAGTCCATTCCTGAGTTATATTCGATGCTGAAATCAGCGGAGGTGGAAATCAAAAAGGAACAACAAGTGTTGATGGTGAATAAGACCACTAGTTTCAAGAAAGGCAAGGGTAAAAGGAACTTCAAGAAGGACGGCAAGGGAGTTGCCACGCTCGGTAAATCAGTTGCCGGGAAGAAGCCAAAGAATGGACCCAAGCCCGAGACTCGGCGCTTTTATTACAAAGGAAATGGTCACTAGAAGCGGAACTGCCCCAAGTACTTAGCGGATAAGAAGGCTGGCAACGCCAAAGGTATATGTTATATACATGTTATTGATGTGTACCTTACCAGTGCTCGTAGTAGCTCCTGGGTATTTGATACCGGTGCGGTTGCTCATATTTGTAACTCAAAACAAGAGCTGCAGAATAAGCAGAGACTGGCGAAGGACGAGGTGACGACGCGCATCGGGAATGGTTCCAAGGTCGATGTGATCACTGTCGGCAAGCTACCTCTACATTTAGCTTCAGGATTAGTTTTAAACCGCAATAATTGTTATTTAGTGACAGCTTTGAGCATGAACATTGTATCTAGATCTCGTTTAATGCGAGATGGCTACTCATTTAAATCCGAGAATAATGGTTGTTCTATTTATATCAGAGATATATTTTATGGTCATGCCCCGCTGGTCAATGGTTTATTTTTATTGAATCTCGAACGTGATGTTACACATATTCATAGTGTGAATGCCAAAAGATGTAAGGTTAATAATGATAGTCCCACATACTTGTGGCACTGCCGCCTTGGTCACATTGGTGTCAAACGCATGAAGAAACTCCATGCAGATGGACTTTTGGAGTCTCTTGATTATGAATCATTTGACACGTGCGAACCATGCCTCATGGGCAAAATGACCAAGACTCTGTTCTCCGGAACAATGGAGCGAGCAACCAACTTATTGGAAATCATACATACTGATGTGTGCGGTCCAATGAGCGTTGAGGCTCGCGGTGGCTATCGTTATGTTCTCACCCTCACTAATGACTGAAGTAGATATGGGTATGTCTACTTAATGAAACACAAGTCTGAGACCTTTGAAAAGTTCAAGGAATTTTAGAGTGCGGTAGAGAATCAATGTGACAGGAAAATAAAGTTCTTACGATCAGATCGTGGAGGGGAATATTTAAGTCATGAGTTTGGCACGCACTTAAGGAAATGTGGAATTGTTTTACAGCTCACGCCGCCTGGAACACCACAGCGTAATGGTGTGTCCGAACGTCGTAATCGCACTCTATTGGATATGGTGCGATGTATGATGTCTCTTACCGATCTACTGCTATCATTTTGAGGTTATACTTTAGAGACTGCCGCATTCACTTTATAGGCCTCACTCAAAAGCCATTGAGACGACACCGTATGAATTATGGTTTGGAAAGAAACATAAGCTGTCATTTTTGAAAGCTTGGGGATGTGATGCTTATGTCAAGAAACTTCAACCTGAAAAGCTCGAACCCAAGTCGGAAAAATGTGTCTTCATAGGATACCCCAAGGAAACTATTGGGTATACCTTCTACCTCAGATCCGAAGGAACGATCTTTGTTTCTAAGAATGATCCTTTCTAGAGAAAGAGTTTGAAGTAAGTGGGAGGAAAGTAGAACTTGATGAGGTACTGCCTCTTGAATCGCGGAGTAGCGCAGCTTCGGAAGATGTTTCTGTGGTGCTTGCACCGACTAGAGAAGAAGTTAATGATGATGATCATGAAACTTCACATCAAGTTGCTACTGGACTTCGTAGGTCCACGAGCACACATTCCGCACCAGAGTGGTACGACAACCCTATCCTGGAAATCATGTTGCTAGAAAATGATGAACCTTTGAACAATGAAGAAGCGATGGCGGGCCCCGATTCCAACAAATGGCTTGAAGCCATGAAATCCGAGATAGGATCCATGTATGAAAATGAAGTATGGACTTTGACAGACTTGCCCGATGATCGGCAAGCCATAAAGAATAAATGGATCTTTAAAGAAGAACACTAACGCGGATGGTAATGTGACCATCTATAAGGCTTGACTTGTCGCTAAGGGTTATCGACAAGTTCAAGGGATTGACTATGATGAGACCTTCTCACCCGTAGCGAAATTGAAGTCAGTCTGAATCATGTTAGCAATTGCCGCATTCTATGATTATGAGATATGGAAAATGGACGTCAAAACGGCATTCTTAATGGTTTCCTTAAGGAAGAATTGTATATGATGCAGTCAGAAGGTTTTGTCGATCCTAAGAATGCCGACAAGGTATGCAAGCTCCAACGCTCCATTTATGGGCTGGTGCAAGCGTCTCGGAGTTGGAACATTCACTTTGATGAAATGATTGAAGCGTTTGGGTTTATGCAGACTTATGGAGAAGCTTGTGTTTACAAGAAAGTGAGTGAGAGCCCTGTAGCATTTCTCATATTATATGTGGATGACATACTGTTGATGGGAAATGATATAGAAATTTTGGAAAGCATAAAGGCCTACTTGAATAAGTGTTTTTCAATGAAGGACCTTGGAGAAGCTGCTTACATATTAGGCATCAAGATCTATAGAGATAGATCGAGACGCCTCATTGGTCTTTCACAAAGCACATACCTTGACAAGATATTGAAGAAGTTCAATATGGATCAGTCCAAGAAGGGGTTCTTGCCTGTATTGCAAGATGTGAGATTGAGCACGGCTCAATGCCCAACCTCGGCAGAAGATAGAGAAAAGATGGGTGTCATCCCCTATGCCTCCGCCATAGGGTCTATTATGTATGCCATGCTGTGTACTAGACCTGATGTGAACCTTACCATAAGTTTTGTAGGGAGGTACCAAAGTGATCCCGGTATGGAACACTGGACAGCGGTCAAGAATATCCTGAAGTACCTGAAAAGGACTAAGGATATGTTTCTCGTTTATGGAGGTGACGAAGAGCTCGTCGTAAAGGGTTATGTCGATGCTAGCTTCGACACGGATCTGGATGACTCCAAGTCACAAACCGGATACGTGTACATTTTGAATGGTGGGGCAGTCAGCTAGTGCAGTTGCAAGCAAAGAGTCGTGGCGGGATCTACATGTGAAGCGGTGTACATAGCTGCCTCAGAGGCAGCACGGGAAGCAGTCTGGATGAAGGAGTTCATCACCGACCTAGGAGTCATTCGCAATGCGTCGGCCCCGATGACTCTCTTGTGTGACAACACTGGACCTATTGCCCTTGCCAAGGAGCCCAGGTTTCACAAGAAGACTAGGCATATCAAGCGTCGCTTCAACTCCATTCGTGAATATATTCAAGATGGAGACATAGATATTTGTAAAGTGCATACGGATCTGAATGTGGCAGATCCGTTGACTCAACCTCCTCCACGAGCAAAACATGATCAACACCAGAACTCTATGGGTGTTCGATTCATCACAATGTAACTAGATTATTGACTCTAGTGCAAGTGGGAGACTGTTGGAAATATGCCCTAGAGGCAATAATAAAGTGGTTATTATTATATTTCATTGTTCATGATAATTTTCTATTGTTCATGCTATAATTGTATTAACCGGAAACTGTAATACATGTGTGAATACATAGATCATAATATGTCCCTAGTAAGCCTCCAGTTGACTATCTCGTTGATCAATAGATGGTCATGGTTGCTGACCATGGACATTGGATGTCATTGATAACAGGATCACATCATTAGGAGAATGATGTGATGGACAAGAACCAATCCTAAGCATAGCACAAGATCATGTAGTTCGTTTGCTAAAAGCTTTTCTAATGTCAAGTATCATCTATCTATCTATACCTATACTAATTAGAGACTCCCTAAAAATTACCACATTAATTAGAAATTATGAGCCGTTTATCTCTGATGGGACCGGGTTATTACGGTGGAGATTAACTCATGTAACTTTTGCTTAATGATGTGCTTAATTCGACCAAAAAAACACCGAAGGCCCATGGTCCTTTCACCAGATTTTTACAAAAAGAAGGCCCATGGTCGTTCCACCATAGTTGCTAAAAAAAGAAATCCTCCTCCCGTATCCCTAACCTTCTAAAGCCCACCACCACACCCGTCGCTTGCCATGGATCGCGCCGCTGCCCTACTCCCCACCATCATCGCCGCTCCCTATCTCATCTGCTGCTGCTGCCCACCACATCCACCCTCTGCTACATCCCACCGCCTCCACCGCCGCCGTGAACCATCTCTCGCGTTAGTCCTCTCTCTTAGACCAGCACGCTGCGGCGGATGCTTCCGGTCGCGTGGTGGTGATGCAGCTGGTCGCCTATAAGCTACAACAATGGTTCCCTGTTGTGCCCCTCCTCTCATCGGACCGTTGAGGCACGGATGTAACCGGTGAAGATCGCGCTCCGCGTAGCAAATTCGGCCGTGTTCTGAGTGGTTGCTCGGCAAGGTAATTTTCTTCTCTGAAGTTCTCTCACAGACCGTGTAATGGATTTGCAGGTGTGCTAGGTGGAGTGCCACTGGATTGCCATGTTAGTGGGCAGAATCTCCTCTCCTGCACACATGAACTTGGGTTTGGCAAGGAACTGGGTCAATACTACTATTCTTTGGCTTTGCAATGGTGATTAGATAGTTCTGTTTTTTCAAATCATGGTGCTTTAGTTAGTTTGTTAATGGGTAGAAGAACAATTGATCAGAAGGCCCATAATCTTTTCATGGATGTAGAAGAAACAGAAAAGATACTTTCACGGTTGTACAAGGAAGCCCTAAAATATCTACCTTCTCCACCTTCGCTTCCTCTAATCTGTACTCTATCCCTCCCCCAGTTGAAAAACAAATCCACCTCTCTCAAAACCAAGTCGAGGCATGGATCCCGTGTAATCAAGGAGCTTATTGCGTCAAGATTATTTTCCTCCTCTGGATCAGGTTCGTTTTCCCACAATTTTTGTTCTGAATTTATTTTCCCTCTGGTTTATACTTGAATCCATATTAACTTCAGATTCGGGTTCAAATTGTTTTCAATCACCCCTTCGGATAGTGTCGTGCACTCAAGGGATTCAATCTAGAATCTTCTCACCTACAGTACAACCTATGGATGCCCGAGATCGGTCGGGGCATAACTATGCTCATCAGGTGAGTTTATAAAATAAGAAACCTGTTGTCTAAACAAACATAAACATGAAGGAGCCTAGTGTCAGTTGTCAACATGCCGCTGGTTAAACCACTCCTAAATAAATTTTTGTATGGGTAAAACATGCCAGGGACCCTATATGGCAGGATTAATATCTTTTCTTGATTTCTTTTGTTGCTGCTCTGCCACAATCTCCTGATCAAGGAAGTACCTTGCCAAGCTAGCATGTCCTGGCCGTTGTAGGTAAGAGAATTGACTTCTGATGAACTTTCTTCTTCTTATCCTCTTTCAGTTAGATAGTTATATTGTGAAACACTTGACAACGAAGCTCTCTGTCAACAATTAGAGTATTGACGGTTTCTGTCATAAATTTGAATGTTTTTGCGGGCAATTGGTTTGTAAAAGCAATGGCACGTGACAACTACTAAAGTATTGAGTGTCGTTGCTGTTGCACTTTCTATAAGTATGGGAATTGATTTTCTGTCAATTGTGTGTTACAACTGACAACTACTAAATTTCAATGCCCTTTTTTGACAATTTTAGGTTAAATAGAATGGCATGTGAAATAATTGGTGCTATCAACTAGGAGTAATCATGGCATTGTTGGGTAATATAGCAGTTATTCTCTGCATTGATATTAACGTCAACACAAAGGAACTCTCGCATATGTTTGCTTTGTCTCCAACCGGGAAATAATGTGTGCGTATATATCCACTGGAACGGTATCCGCGCTCCATACTCGGCTCCAGCGATACAGTTTAACGACGAGACGCACTTATCTAACAAAGTGCTCACAACTTCCCAGCAAATGCTGCTCACTGAGTGCCTCCTCCATTCATCGAGGAAAAGTTGACTGCTTGAGAAAAAGAAACTATGAGTTCCCCACATCTACTGAACATCATTTTGGTTACTTCGTTTCTATTCCTGCAGTTTTTGCATGGGCTGCAGATGTGATGCTTTGTATGGGAACAAGACTAATATGATTTGGGTTTGCTGCATGTACATTCGACTTAGTTGTACTCAGGAATGTTTTAGAAAATAATTCGCAATAACGTGGATGTCGGATTTATTAACTACTGTCTCTCTTGGTTGTGAAGGATTTGAGTATGGGAGTTTTAGTATGCCCTGACCACGTACAATAGATGTAGACACCATTTTCTCTTCCTTATTTTATGTGATTCGGATATTTTAAAACCTTATATGTACCATTGAATTATATAGTTATGTAGGTTGCCCGATATGTTCATCGATGCTGTGGACAACGATTTTGATTATCGTTTCCCATATGTATCTAATTAGGTTTTCAATTACACTTTGTTTTATTTATCATCTGTATCTAGAAAATCAGATTGTGAAGCTTACAATTTATTAGTTTTTCTGTGATTTCCCTTTATTTTGCTGATAGTCCACTACTCAGGATTATAAGAGCCATCATCTTTGTGAGTATTTTTCCTTCAGGTGTTGCAAGGTGTTAGTATGGTTCTACAGAGAAAGATGCATAGCACGCCTAATTTTGTACTTACCTTGCAGTTCCGTGGATCTACTACAATTATATGATGTCCTCAAATCAGACCTTTTCAAGCATGACAAGATATCAGCATATATATATGTATCACACCTTTGGTTCAATCGTACATTCATAGTAGTTTGATGTACTGCGTTTTGGTTGGCAGAGAGGATTCTTATGGTGACACATCATTCAGTGTATTTTGTTTTGTTTTCAGGCCGATGAAATTGCTGGACTAGAAACAGAATCTATGTGTATATAAGGTAATTTTCATTGCAATGCACACCTACCTCTACACAAGGCATTGTTGTAATAAAAATTTCTATATTCTAATAAGTTTTGGTTGGACACTTGAGCTCCTTTAGCAGTTCTATATATCTACTACAATTATATGATGTCCTCATATTAGAACTTTGCAAGCATGACAAGATATCAACATATGATTTTCGCCTCTGTTTTTATGTTGTGAATATCTGTAATTTCCTAAGACTTTGCGTCAGGATTGAGCGCATGATAATTGTAACGATTTCATTTTCAGTTTTGAAAGGTATTGGTGAGGTTCCAGTCCATTACTACAGAGCACACCTTTGGTTAGATCGTACATTCGTAGTAGTTTAATGTACTATGTTTTGGCTGGCAGAGATAATTCTTATGGGGACATGATTCACTGTATTTTGCTCTGTTTTCAGGCAGATGAAATTGTTGGACTGAAAAGAAATTAGTGCGTATAGATGGTAATTCTCATTGCAACGTCCACTTTACTCTACAGAAGGGGTTGTTGTTAATAATAATTTCTATATTGTAATAACTTGTGGTTGGATACTTGAGCTCCGTTAGTAAGTCTTTACTACGAAATATATTCACTAATGCTAATTGCAAAATTAATGTGTACACAGTTAAATGGTTCATTATTTATTTATTTATTTATTACAAATATATGGTTGTTTACATGCAAGTCTAGCAATATTTTGGAAATACTTTCTATTCAGTGATGACACTTGAGTTTTGCCACAAAATAAGAAGTGTCAGGAGATTGCTTACTATAGAAACTAAATTTCTATAAAATTCGCTGCTGCTCTTTTGATATATTTTTTCCGCCAAACAGATGTTCGACTTTTAGTACTTTTTCATCTACATCAACTTTATAGATGTATTAAGTAAAGTCACGTGCATTTGTTACAAATATTTTACTACCCCCAACTTCAAAAAGAGGCCGCTTATAATTTTTGAGATGTAACTCTGACCATGAATTAGAGTCAATTCTATTATAGCGTAACAGTTGGCAGGATCAACCACTTTTTGCACTCATATGCTAAAGATCATAAAAAAGCTAGATTACATGATGACACTGATATTTATGAATGATTTCACATCCATGTGTTACCTATTGTTGTCCAATAGCTATAGCTACAGGAGTTATACAGAGTTTGAACATTGAGAACGATGCTATGCAATATGACAGCTGGTCATATAACTTGGATAATGGAAAATAATGTACCAGAACCAAACCTTTATTGGAGATCCTCAACCTACCCCAGCACCATACAAATGGATATGGAATCTTCTTGCTTGTACAAACAATAAAATTCTTCTGGGTTCTTATACAGGAGAGACTTAACAATAGAGATCTGATGAAGAGATTTTTTTGGTTGGTTATAAAAAATGTGATCTATGTGAGGAAGGCATAGATGAAACTATGACGTGCCTTCTTTTTCTCATGTGCATTCAATTAGATTTTTTGGGTGGAATCTGGGTATTGTATGGGACACTGACATGCTCAATGAAGCAAAGAACAGGAACACATCATATGTTTCAATAAGATCATGATTAGTGGATGTTGGTCTATATGGAATCATAGAAACATCTTCGATAACAAAGATGCTAATAGAGACATGCCTATTCAGTTTGAAGAAGCATTTTTGTATCATCATGAAGACGTCAAAATCTAGCCTAAAGGAGGGGTCACATATAGTAAGACAAGTAATTTCTTTTCTTCTGCTCCTGTACATATACAAATGTACCTTATTTTCCCTCCGTTCCTAAATATAAGTCTTTTTAGCGATTCCACTACAAAATACATACGGATGTATATAGACATATTTTAGAGTGTAGATTCACTCATTTTACTCCGTATGTAGTGCATAGTGAAATCTCTAAAAAGATTTATATTTAGGAACGAAGGAAGTACATCATATTAATAGAAAATGAGTCATAGTTGGGCTTTAACCTACTATATTTTTCTCAAAACAATTAGACTAAATAATCGTAAATCGTGTAACTTATAAATTGTATATATCAATTAACATCTTGCAAAAAATGTATGTAACATGCAACTGATAAAAAGTAATAACAAACATATGTGCCAAAATATCAGAAATAGACAATGAAGATTGTGGTTTCCTAGATATATATGGTTAAGTGTGGAAGATCCATGGATGTTGATTACAGAATAATAAGGTATTAATTAATTAAAAACAAGATATTAATTAATGAAGCTTAGGGACCAGATAGTTCCTATGCTGGGAAATGGTCCATCGATGAATTAGATGCGGACGACCAATAAGAATTGGTCAAAACTTAAAAGGTAGTTCTTAATATGAAATATTCACATCCTGCATTCAAAAAATCCATGGTATTAATTAATGAATCTTAGGGGCCAGATAGTACCTCCGTTTTGAAATGTCCATGGATGAATCGGATGCAAACGACCAATAAGAATTAAACAAAAGTTACAAGGTAGTTCATAATATGAAATATGCACATCCTACATTCAATAAACTAGCCCATGCGAATGCACGGGTTGACGACTAGTTTCCTTAGACCATGAGATTTTGCAACTCCCGGATACCGTAGGAATGCTTTGGGTGTACCAAACATCACAACGTAACTGGGTGACTATAAAGGTGCACTACATGTATCTCCTAAAGTGTCTGTTGGGTTGGCACGAATCGAGACTGGGATTTGTCACTCCATATGACGGAGAGGTGTCTTTGGGACCACTCGGTAATGCATCATCATAATGAGGTCAATGTGACTAAGGAATTGGTCACGGGATCATGCCTTACGGAACGAGTAAAGCGACTTGCTAGTAACGAGATTGAACGAGGTATAGAGATACCGACGATCGAATCTCGGGCAAGTAACATACCGATAGACAAAGGGAATTGTATACGGGATTGATTGAATCCTCGACATCGTGGTTCATCCGATGATATCATCGTGGAACATGTGGGAGCCAACATGGGTATACAGATCCCGCTGTTGGTTATTAGCCGGAGAGATGTCTCGATCATGTCTGCATGGTTCCCGAACCAGTAGGGTCTAGACATTTAAGGTTCGATGACGCTAGAGTTGTTATGGGAAATAGTATGTGGTTACCGAAGGTTGTTCGGAGTCCCGGATGAGATACTGAATGTCACGAGGAGTTCCAGAATGGTCCGGAGGTGAAGATTTATATATGGGAAGTCCAGTTTCAGTCGCCGGAATAATTTCGGGGGTTATTAGTATTGTACCGGGACCATCGAAAGGTGTCCGGGGGTCCATCGGGTGGGGCCACCTATCCTGGTGGGCCAAGTGGGCTGAAAAAGGTGGGAACCAGCCCCCTAGTGGGCTGGTGTGCCCCCCAATGGCCCAAGGCGCCTCCCACCTAACTTGGGGGGCAAGCCCCCCCCTTGGCCGCCGCCGCCCTCTAGATGCATCTAGGGGGGCGGCCCCCTATCCCTTCACCCTATAATTAGAGGGGGGGTGGGAGGGCAGCTTCACCCCCTTCCCTGGTGCAGCCCTCCCCCTCTCCAGCACCTCCTCCTCCGTAGTGCTTGGCGAAGCCCTGCCAGAGAACTGCAAGCTCCACTACCACGCCGTCGTGCTACCGGAGTTCTCCCTCAACTTCTCCTCTCCCCTTGCTGGATCAAGAAGGAGGAGACGTCCCCGGGCTGTACGTGTGTGGAACGCGGAGGCACCATCCATTCGACGCTAGATCGGATCTTCCACGATTTGAATCGCCGCGAGTACAACTCCATCATCCGCGTTCCTTCTAACGCTTCTGCTTAGCGATCTTCAAGGGTACGAAGATGCACTCCCTCTCTCTCATTGCTAGCATCTCCTAGATTGATCTTGGTGACACGTAGGAATTTTTTTGAATTATTACTACGTTCCCCAACATTAATCGATGCAACTCCAATAAGGATTGGTCGGTGCTGCCGGCTGGCATCAAGTTCGATCCCACGGATCTGGAGATGATCGAGCACCCCGAGTCCAAAGTGAGTGCTGATAGCACGATATCTCACCCTCTCATCGATTTGTTCATACCAACCATCGACAGCGAGCACGGCATATGCTACACCCATCCTGAGAAACTTCTAGGTAAGACACCGATCAGCCGTCTATTTGCACAAACATATTCCTTTGTTTATAGCTCTATTTTTCTTTTTAGACGCAGACCTAGTGATGCAATTACAATTTGACAGTTAATAAAAAGTGAAACAATTGACTGCAACATGCCAAAGATGTTATGAAAATGCCAACTACATACACTAAAACCTGTATTCGACAATACTGCAGGTATCACACTGAGTGGCCTAAGCAAGCATTTCTTCCAGCGCAATTCCAGGGCGTCCAAAAGGGGCACTAGGAAGCGTCGCAAGATACAGTCAGAGTGTGGCATGCATGTGATGTGGCACAAGACCGGCAATACCTTGCCGGTGATGGTCACCGGCCGGCGGACGGGCAGGAAAAATGTTCTGGTGCTGCACACCAACAAGAACTTCGACCAGCAAAGGACCAACTGGGTGATGCATGATAACCCACAAGTATAGGGGATCGCAGCATTTTTCGACAAGAAAGAGTGTCTAACCCAACGAGGAGCTAAAGGTAGAACAACTATTCCCTCAAGTTCTATCGACCACCGATACAACTCTACGCACGCTTGACGTTCGCTTTACCTAGAACAATTATGAAACTAGAAGTACTTTGTAGGTGTTTTTGGATAGGTTTTCAAGATAATAAAGAGCAAGTAAATAAAAATTAGGGGCTGTTTAGATAAATATACAACTAAATTAGTTTTAGTAAAGAGCTTTTTGTTATGAGAAAGTTATTTGTCCCTAGGTAATCGATAACTAGACCGGTAATCATTATTGCAATTTTATATGAGGGAGAGGCATAAGCTAACATACTTTATCTACTTGGATAATATGCACTTATGATTGGAACTCTAGCAAGCATCTGCAACTACTAAAGATCATTAAGGTAAAACCCAACCATAGCATTAAAGCATCAAGTCCTCTTTATCCCATACGCAACAACCCCCTTACTCGGGTTTGTGTTTCAGTCACTCACGCAACCCACTATAAGCGAATCATGAATGTATTGCAACACCCTACAGCGGGGATCCCTCACGCTTGCATGACACGGAGAGCACCATAGGACAACACCGATAATAAAACATGCAACTCAAACCAATCTTGATCATCAAATAGCCCATAGGACAAAACGAATCTACTCAAACATCGTAAGATAGCCATACATCATTGGGAAATAATATATAGCGTTGAGCACCATGTTTAAGTAGAGATTACAGCGGGTAAAAGAGGGGTTACACCGTTGCATAGAGGGGGGAGAGTTGGTGATGATGGCGGTGAAGTTGTTGGTGAAGATTGCGGTGATGATGATGGCCCCGGTGGCACTTCGGTGCCACCGGAAGCGAGGGGGAGAGAGCCCCCCTCCTCCTTATTATTCTTCTTTGACATCCTCCCTAGATGGGAGAAGGGTTTCCCCTCTAGTCCTTGGTCTCCATGGCGTGGGAGGAGCGAGAGCCCCTCCGAGATTGGATCTGTCTCCCTTTGTTTCTGCGTTCTCAGATTCTATCCTCTCACTGTTTCTTATATTCCCGGAGATCCGTAACTCCGATAGGGCTGAAATTTTAACACAATCTCTATCCGTATATTAGCTTTCTTGCGGAGAAAGAAGGGCATCAACCGCCTTATAGGGTGGCCACGAGGGCCCAGGGCGCGCTTGCCCCCCTGGGGCGCGCCCCCTGCCTCGTGGCCCCCTCGGGCATCGTCTCGCGTGGATTTTTCTTCCCAAAAATCACATATATTCCAAAAAAATCTCCGTCAGTTTTTATCCCTTTTGGACTCTGTTTGATATGGATTTACTACGAAACAAAAACATGCAACAAACAGGAACTGGCACTGGGCACTGGATGAATATGTTAGTCCCAAAAATATTATAAAAAGTTGCCAAAAGTATATGAAAATTGTAGAATATTGGCATGGAACAACCAAAAAGGATAGATACGACAGAGACGTATCAATGCACCAGTACCACCTCGGGGACCTAGAGCAAGAGAAGGAGCGGGAGCTGGTCCTCTGCAAGATTTTCTACCAGACGAACACTAGGGCCAAGAGTAAAAAGATTATAAGTTAGTTTGGTATTGGTACTTGTACTACCTTGTCGTCCGCAAGCTGGTATTGTTGTTAACGATCTTTCAATATGAACTTGGAATTTTCTTCCAACCATCATGCCGAGGGTCGACATGGATATAAAGCTGAATTATTTGTTTCAAAACAAATTTTTAGGCACCTGGTTTTTATTTGATGGGTAGCATAAGCACATGCCGTTTGAATTCCCAGTTCTCCAAATTTTTTGAAACAAGTGCATGCACTTATTATCACGATGAAAAAACAATATACCTGCTGCATCCCAGTTATCAGTATGTACTTCCAGAATTCTCTCGTTTATTGAGCATGTACATTGTTTTTTCTGGTCGATCAAGTTTCCACTAGGTTGTAGACTGCCCAGGCTTGCTTTTGTTTTTAACAGGCCTAGACCATGACGACAGCGGGGCACAAAGATCCAGCAGGTATCTACTGGCCTCTGGCCCGCCAGCTTTAGTTATATTTTGTCTTACAACATCCGCACGTAGTTTTTTTACTGAATCAAACACACAACCCATTTCTATTTTCCTCTTGAAACGCCATGTCCTACATTCATTTTCTAATCTCTACCTGTAGTTTTACTAATTCATATACACGTATCATTATATTGAAAATACATAAAATTCCCTTTTCATATTTACATCCTTATTTTTGTTGTTGTTTTCCCTCCCAGCGCTGATTTTTTTACCACTGGTTTTCCCTTAAACCAACTCAATTGTCCCACGTCTTGTTTGCTTACAAAAACAAAACAATTTTTTTGGCAAATCAATAAGTTCTTAAAAAATGTTTATCATTTCGGGATTACAGCAGTTCAGACTCCACCGAAATATGCAAAATAAGGTTGAACTTTTTGACCATGGTCTTGGGCAGAAAATGGGCTGTAATAAATTACTTAAGAATTAGCAAATGGGCTGCAAATTATTAAAAAAATAGCAAATGGGCTCTATGTTGTCTGCCACAGATTTGGAGGCTGACTTTTGGGCCTACTAAGTTCATGCGTACACAAGGTTTCTCAAAAAAGAAACTTAGTTAATAATCAACTCTACCAGCGACAGACCGTTAGATGTCAATCTAACGGCAATCGTGCTTCTTCAGTCTCTGATCTTCCTGCTCCAGCCGCCCAAACCAGCGCCGGCGGAACTGCCTGCTCCCGCCTCCCGTGGTCGGCTGTGCTGCCGAGCAGGCCTCATGGCCCCACCATATTTGCATCCCTAGCGTGGCTATCCCTCTACTCACTCACACCTCCTGTTATTTTCCGGCGACGGCAGCCAAACCAGTCAACCCTCGTACTCCCACTGTGTGGGAAGCCACTTCCGTGTCTTCCCCGGCTCCGTGTCATTTCCTTCATAGGACAAGCCGTCGTCCACCGCCTTGGTGCTCTCGACGCAGCGTGGTCAATGAACGACATCCATTGGAAGTGGACTGTACGTGGAGAGGCTGACAGCTGGTTCCACAGTCGCACACCGGGAAATGCCTCCTTATTACGCGCAAAATAATGATTCCTCCACCTGACATCTGGGACCAACCGAAAGGGCCTCTGTATTTCACGAAAAAATGTTCCCGCCGCTGACAGCTCGGACCCACCAGTTATATCTTCGCACGCAAGGAAGTGCTTCCTTATTACGCACAAAAAAATGAATACTCCCCCTACTAGCTGGGAACCACCATATGGGAGGCTAACTTGTCGGCCTAGTAAGTTGATGCGGATGGAGGGCTTTGTCAAATTAGTCAATATGAACGATTCTAGCTCCAGTGACCATACAATGTCCATTCAACAGCCGTAGTGCTTCTTCAACCTTGGGTCTTCTTGCTCCAGCCGCCCAAACCAGCGCCGGTCGCGTCGCGTGCTCCAGCGTCCCGTGGCCGGCTGTGATGTCGCGGAGGCCTCACCGCCCCCTACTGCTCGCACTGCTGGCCAGGCCCTGCGGCGACAACAGGCTCACACCACAGCCGAACCAGTGAACCCTCATACTCCTGTCCGCCTGGGCTTCCACTTCCGCGTCTTCCCCGGCTCCGCATCGTCCCCTTCCTAGACCTCGCCGTCGTCCACGGCCCTGGTGCTCTCGGCGCGGCCTGGTCAGCATGGTCAAGGAACGACTTCCATCGAAAGAGTATTGTACGTGGAGAGGCTGACAGCTGGGTCCACGGCCGCAGCAAGGAAGTGCCTCCTTATTACGCGGAAAATAATTATTCCTCCACCTGACAGCAGGGACCCACCGGACGGGCCACTGTATTTCGCAAAAAAATGTTTCCCCCTGACTGTTGGGACCCACCAGCTATATCTTCGCACACAAGGAAGTGTGTCCATATTACGGGCAAAAAATGATTCGCCCCTGACTGTTGGGACCCACCAGCTAGATCTTCGTATGAAAGGAAGTGCATGATAGTCGGGACCCACCTGGTCGAAGCGTACATAGCGTTGTCATTCTGGTCGCAAACGTGTACGTAAATACTGGTCGATGTAGAGGCGCGCACGTGTCGTAGTAGAGGCACACACGTGTCGTAGTAGAGGCGCGCACGTGTCGTAGTAGAGGCGCGCACGTGTCGTAGTAGAGGCGCGCACGTAGCTGCACACGTACATACAGCCAGGGTGCAAGAAAGTAAATACGACCGTGTACGTACATAAGGGCGGGGTCTCGAACACCTACTCGCGCATACATACGACCATGTTGTTCATCGGGAGCCAACCGGCTTGGACGGAACAGCCGATGGAAATGAGGCCTAGCGTACCGCATGGCCTTGTGTTCAACCAGCCACGGTCGAAACAGGATCCTGTTCATCGGGTGGGGTCTGGCATACCATAAACGGAGGAAACAGACTTCTCTTAGACCTCCTACGGTCGAAACAGGGTCCTGTTGATCGGGAGCGTGTGGAATACCACAGAACAGAGGAAACGGACTTGTGTTGGAGCACTACGGTCGAAACGGGGGTCATGTTCATCGGGAGGGGTGTGGCATACCGCAAAACGGGACTTCACGGGATACTGTTCATCTCCACCGTCGACTGCCTCCACGGGCTACTGTTCATCCACAGTCGATCTCCTCCAGCCTCCACCTGCGACTGTTCATCGATGGGCTCCTGTTCATCCAACCTCCACTGCGCGCTCCTCCACCGACTACTGTTCAACCTGCCCTCTCCATGGGGTCCTGTTCAACCACCCCTCCACGGGCTACTGTTCATCCAGCCCTCCACCGGCTACTGTTCAACCAGCCCTCCATGGGGTCGTCCTATTCATCCAGCCCTCCACGGGGTCCTGTTCATCCATCCCTCCACGGGTCCTGTTCATCCACCGGCTCGATCGATCGGGTCCTGTTCATCCAGTAGCAACGGCCTCTACTACCACAGGATCCTGTTCATCCAACCCCCCACCGGGAACTGTTAATCCAACCCCCCCCCCAACAATGCTCACTGTTCATCCAGAGGCAGCATCGATCAGCTTCAGTTAGCAGCAGTAGTGAAGGAATCACTCAGCTTTGGTTAATAGCAAGGGATTGATCAGGGCTTAGTAATGTAGCTAGTGCAATCGCTCGGGTTAAGTTAGAGCGCAACGCCTCGCACACACGCACGTACGTGTATGAGAGAAATGCGCGCCGCTCGGCCCCGACCACCCATCGTAACTGGAAACTCCCCAATATTTTCCTCGCCCTCGCTTCTACCATGGTTTTTTCCGTCATGCACAGCCCAAAGAATGTCATGCAGCTGCATCTCCAGCCCGCCCAGGACGAAAAGCCCATTTTCTGTCATGATTTTTTTCATACAAGTAGCATCCCCCATATCTATGATGATACCGGGTTTTGTCACAATTATCGTCATAGAAGTGTCATAAGCATGACAGAATTTTTTTTCTTTCAGCCCAAAATGTCATGGATGTCTCCTTTTTTTGTAGTGTTAGCCCTGATGGAGGCCGCCCACGACCATGTCGAGGCCGCCCACACCCATCTCGTGGCGGTCACCGCATAAATCGAACGAAGCCTCTCCGACAATGGTCGGCAACCCACGACCGAAGAGTTGGCAATCGCCGAGAGCGTTCGAGCAGCCGTTTGTTCCTCCGCCGCATACCTTGCGACAATGGAGCCCGTCCAAGCCCAGATCGCGGTCGCCCATGCCCAACTCGTGGTGGCCTTTTCCAAAGAGATGGCGGACGTGGATGGCGAGATGCTTGCCGAGAATGGTGCGATGGATGCCATGGAGCCCCTTCCCCAGGAGACCGTCGGGCGCGAGCTGGGCATGGAGGCGGCGGCGGAGATCAATGAGCACCAGCCGTACTAGTACTCTTTGTATTGTTTAATTAAGAGCGTCGGTCTTTAATTTGGTAGAGTAACGTTTAGGTCAGCTATCTCTCTTTAATTGCTGAACTAGCTCGATTAAGAAGTGTGGGTGTGCTGTAGTCTCCTTTGTGTACCCAAATTATGCAATGACATGGATGACCACTATAACCAGGGAAATTCGAACCAAAATTTTTGACGTTCAAACTCATCACACACTGGTTAAGCTATCTCAAACGTTTGTGATGTTCAAATATCATACACAGTTCTGAATAAGGGACCGTGTCTGATCACAGTTTCAGCGCCAGTTTTTTCGCTGAAGCGATTCCAAATTTTCAGCTTCCGCAGAAATATCTACCTCCCCTCCCCCTCCCCCTTACTAAAAGCCACATTTCCCCTGTTTCCACCTTCCTTTCCAAGTTGAAACCTTCACTCCTTGCTTGTAGCGCCGCCTCCTCGCCGACGACCCTCCTTCACGCTACTCGGCCTCGTCTATCCAGGCAGGTAATCCACACCTGACCCCCATCCTCCTCCTCCTTCCACATCCCACATGCCCCGACTGCCGGCGCGAGCACGACACCTTCCACCCAAATCACCGACCCCTCCACCAAATAGGCGCCGCCCTAAGCCATGGTGCACACAGTATAGCTAGGATCTGAAGGACCATTTGGCAGCGAAGAAGAAAATCACGGCCGCACGCGTGGATGAGGTCACGATGGCTTCCATTCGTGCCAACCCCCAGATCTTGGAGGAGCACCTTGCCATTTGCTAGCTACGCCGGTTAAGCATGCTTGGTTTACCCGTTGTGTGTCCTACTCCTGCCTTTCCTTCACAAATTCTAGTGAATTGTGCTATCTAATTTTACCATGCAATCTGTTGCTTAGTGTATATGTTCTATATGTCGTGCAGTGTGGTGCTCACTTATTAACTATTTTGTTAATTAGTTGTCATCTTCAGTTAACTGTTTGGTTCAATTCTGCAAATATGATGTTCAATTCTCCAGGATGTAATTTTGTATTGTCTTCCATGTGAGAAATAAATCGAATTTATCTTTACAAAATACATGAGAAACGAATACAATTGCTATATTTCCAAGTTGTCAAGCATGCTTGGTTTGGTTATACATTGTGCAATGTGGTGCTTAGTTAACGTTTGGTTCATTTGTGTTGTGGTGTTTAGTTAACTATTTGGTTCAATTTTGCAATGCGATGTTCAATAGTTGTGGGTGCATTCTGTTATTGTATACTATGCGAGGAATAAATTGAATTTGGCTGTAGTAAATACATGAGAAACAAATACAATTGCTATATTTCCAAGTTGTTAAGCATGCTTGGTTTGGTTAACTGTTTGATCTTCTACTAGGAGTATTTTATATTGTGAAATGTGGTGCTCAGTTAATGTTTGGTTCATTTGTTGTGGTGTTTTGTTAACTGCTTAGTTCAATTCTGCAATGCGATGTCCAATTGTCATGGGTAGAATTTTGTATTGTTGTGCATGTGAGGAATAAATTGAATTTGCCTGCACTTAATACATGAGAAACATATACAAGTGTTATATTTCCTAGTTCTTAATCATGCTTGGTTTGGATAAATGGGTTTTCCATGTGGCTTGTATAAATCTGATGAATCTACAATGTGCTTATTTTTCATCAACATATTTTACTAATAGCACGCGAACCCTTACTTAAGTTGATGACTAACTACCTTATATGTGTTGCAGGGAAACAATGGGAAGCACTGAGGTTTACAATCAAGGTTAGCACGTGCATGGTCCATTGTCTAATAGCACATTATTGTGCAATTGCAGGAACCATTCTAATATTTAGGGTTTTTAACAATTTGGTCTTGCACATGTAGGTCCTACTGTCAGAGGTTTTGACCCACTGTTCGACCCTTTTTGCATATGGGGAAATGAGTTGTCCACGAATATCGATCAAATCAAGAAACTCAGAAAGATTGTTAGGATAAAGAAATTAGCAACAAAAAACAACAAGATCTTTGTCTACACAATGAATAAGACATCAGTTCACTACAAGATGGTACTAACTATTATACCTTGCCTGTTTTATTCCTTTGCCCCATTTCCAATATAGAGAATATATTTATGCACATCCTTGTTTTCAGGCCTTTCCAAAGCAGTTCACTAATGATTACCTCTCAAACCACCTCTATGGTTAGGAGGCGAGGAAGGTTTTCATACAACACCCACGGTTCAATATTGAAGTGTTCCTGAAGAGGACGAAGGACGGATGATCAATCATCCACAGGCACTGGCCTAAAGTTGCAAAGACCTTCAACATGAATGAAGGCTCAATATTCGCCTTCCGCTTCAATAGTTTTTCAGATGAGATGCATCTGTCTATATATCGCCTATGATGCTAATTTTGAAAGGTTCTACATGTTGCATCTGAAACTTGGTGCTGGTGCAGTTGTTTAATGGGGTAGCTGAGTACTGAAGCTATATCATTTTGTACTCTGATGTATTTCAATTATAAAATCCTGCTTCCTTAATTACTATGGAAATGAAATATATTATGTGCTTAATATGAGTGTCAATTAGATAAATAAATGTATAATAATAGGGCAATTAGCCTGCTAATGGCGAATTAGCCTGCTAATTGGGTTTTGCTATTGCAAACGGTTATTGAGAAAATACCGTGGGCGATAACGCCAGGCAACGCACACAGTTTCTAGGAATAATCCGTGTTGGATCAATGAACAATCACACACAACCTTCTTTTGAAAAACTGTTTGCGTTAGGCCACCTTGCGCAAACGTTTACCACATAAAAATTGTGTGTGATGGACAGCCTTTACCACACAGTTTCTTCTACGCACCGTGTGTGATGTATTCAATAACGCAAACGATAAAATTGTTAATATCGTGTGCAATGGCAATGCTATCACAAACGATTTAATGGGGAAAATTGTGAGTGATGTACCTATGAACGGAAATATTTTCCTTGAAGCGACTATGTGGGATGTACATACGAACGGAAACGTTTAGCGGGGATTAACTGTGTGGGATGTACTTGCGACCAGAATCAAATTTGCTTGTATAATTTTCTTAGCTCTATTGTACGTATTACCGTATTTGAGCGCTCGCCGGTTGCACACTACCTCATTTTGCCGAGCGTGTGTGCCAGGAGGGCATATCCCCGACGGTTTCTTGGTCATGTGGGAAGGACCCTCCTATCGCTGTCACTCACTAGGCGACGGTTCCAAATGCCGTCGCGGAAAGGGGTTAAAAACCATTTGTATAGCACCAACGCGTACCAGTGACTCTTCACATTTCTCTCGCCGGTACCCCTCGGGGCCGACCCAACTTTATCATGGTTCTGGGGTAAGTCAAAGTAACTGTGTGTCCTTAACACCAAGGGGGAATTCGAGGAATCACCCTCGATGGATTCCACTTGATGTAACCGTCAAGGTGAACTTTGAGGAATCACCCTCGGGGTTCACTCTTGATGAGTTGCACGACAGAGTCGTTATCAGATAGTGGTGAAGGAGGAATTACCCTCCGTAGACCATGTTCGATTAACTACACTACAAAGACCTCATCAAAAGTGCTATACGAGGTATCACCCTTGGCACTCGATACAATAGTAACCTTGAAGTGCCGTACAACTAAGGGGTGTGATGTGAGGTGTCGGGCCCTGGACGTCAATCGCATTGATCGAGTCATCGAAGATAAAGCGGGGGGCAATAGGGATAAGGTGATGGGTCACTGGTGGATCACTAACCAACCTATACTAAGCATATAGGATAAGCAGGTAAGAATAATAGCATGTTACAAATCAGGCTATGCATTAGAACAAGATCATAAAAAGTAGTAGCAATTCTAATGCAAGCATAAGAGAGAAGGAATTGGGCGATATCGAAATGATCAAGGGGGTTTGCTTGCCTGGAAGCTCCGTTGCAAGTGGCTGGACATCAGAAGTGTAGTCGTACACGACAACGGCGTCAGTCTCGGTGTCTACCGGAGAGAAGAGGGGGGAGGAATAATAAATATAATGCAACCAAATGCATCAGGATGCATGACATGGCAATATGCAGTACTAGGGGTGACCTAACACAGTACTATACGTTACAGATGAAGCGGGAAAACATTTGGGAATTTTTCCCCAGCATTAGGCATTTTCCGAATAGATGAATCAGAGGGAAGGATCCATGTCCATCATGCTATAGTCATGTGACATATGAGTGGATAACATATTCGGATTCGCCACATTTTTCTAAGCGATTTTCATATATAAATTATTTTCATCCGAGTTATAGATTATTTTATATGATTTTTCAAAGTTTAAATGATTTTTTGAAATTCTGTAATTAAATTAATTCGAAAATATATTAAATACTAAATGTTATGGGTACATGATGACCCACAAGTATAGGGGATCAACTGTAGCTCTTTTCAATAAGTAAGAGTGTGAACCCAACAAGGAGCAGAAGGAAATGACAAGTAGTTTTCAGTAAGGTAATGTCTGCAAGTGCCGGAATTGTAAGTAACAGAGTAGTTTGATAGCAAGATAATTTGTAACGAGCAAGTAACGATAGTAGTAACAAAAGTGCAGCAAGGTAGCCCAATCCTTTTGATGCAAAGGACAGGCCAAAACGGTCTCTTATGGTAAGCAAAGCATTCTTGAGGGTACACGAGAATTTCATCTAGTAACTTTCGTCATGTTGGTTTAATTCGTGTTTGGTACTTTGATAATTTGATATGTGGGTGGACCGGTGCTTAGGTGTTGTTCTTACTTAAACAAACCTCCTACTTATGATTAACCCTCCCGCAAGCATCCGCAACTATGAGAAAAGTATTAAGAATAAATTCTAACCATATCATTAAACTTTTGGAAACAATCGGTCCCTTACGGAATAGCGCATAAACTGGGGGTTTAAGCTTCGGTCACTCTCGCAACCCATCATCTAATTGCTACTCCACAATGCATTCCCTTAGGCCCAAATATGGTGAAGTGTCATGTAGTCGACGTTCACATGACACCACTAAGGGAATCATAAGATACATACTATCAAAATATCGAACACATATCAAATTCACATGATTACTTGCAACATGATTTCTCCCGTGACCTCAAGAACAAAGGTAACTACTCACAAATTATAAACATGCTCATGATCAGAGGAGTATTAAATAGCATAATGGATCTAAACATATAATCTTCCACCAAATAAACCATATAGTAATCAACTACAAGATGTAATCAACACTACTAGTCACCCACAAGCACCAATCTATAGTTCCGGTAACAAGATTGAACACAAGAGATGAACTAGGGTTTGAGAGGAGATGGTGTTGTTGAAGATGTTGATGGATATTGCACTCCCCAAGATGGGAGAGTTGTTGGTGATGATGATGACGATGATTTCCCCCTCCGGGAGGGAAGTTCCCCCTGCGGAATCGCTCCGCCGGAGGGCAAAAGTGCTCTTGCCCAAGTTCCGCCTCAAGGCGGCGGCGTTCCGTCTCGAAAGTCCTCTCCTTATTTTTTTTCTAGGTCAAAATGACTTATATACCAAAATATGGGCACCAGAGGTGGGCCGAGGAGAGCACAACCCACCAAGGCGCGCCTGGGCTCCCTAGGATGCCCAGGTGGGTTGTGCCCACCTGGTGGGCCCCCTCTGGTAGTTATTTGCTCCAAAAATTCTTATATATTTCATAAAAAATCTCCGTGAAGTTTCAACTTGTTTGGAGTTGTGCAGAATAGGTAGCCTGACGTAGCTTTTCCAAGTCCAGATTTCCAGCTGCTGGAATTCTCCCTCTTGGTGTGTACCTTGCAAATTATGAGAGAAAAGGCATTAGAATTACTCCAAAAAGCATTATTATGAATAAAAACATCATAAATAACAGTAAGAAAACATGATGCAAAATGGATGTATCAACTCCCCCAAGCATAGACCTCGCTTGTCCTCAAGCGAAAACAGAAATCGAAAAACATGTCCACATGCTTTGAGAGAGAGGTGTCGATAAAAACAAAATACGGACCTAGAAGCATCATGTTGATTATTATAACAGCAAAAAAATTAAACATAGGACTTTTATCATAGAACTTTTATCGTATACTTCTCATGAATAAGTAATAGTTCATCACACAATCGAAGTATAAAACAAAAACTCTATTAGAAACCAACAAACTATGTTCTCAGTCAACTTTGCAACTACAATTCATCATCTTTTCAGGAAGGGTCACATGTCGGAGCCTTTAGGCATGTCCACATACTCACCCATCATATAGTCTTCTATGATTGCTACCGTGTACACATGAGCAAAACGTTTCAACTGGACACATAGAAAGATAGGGGCTTATGGTTTCGCCTCCCAACGTACTCACCTCAAGGGTGATGTCAACAATAATAGCTCATGCTACCCATATTCAACTGGACATATGTGCCTAGATCTTTCCTCACCACATGATGCTTGCCAAAGGAGAAAAATAAAAGGAATAGAAGGAAAACTTTGACTCTTTGCATAAAGGCAAATACATAAAAAGTAAAAGATAGGCCCTTCACAGAGGGAAGCAGAGGTTGCCATGCGCTTATTTGTTTGTATGCTCAATCCCTTAATGCGAAAGAACGTCACGTTACATTGCCCCTTGTGATAGCGACCTTTATTATGTAGTCTATCGCTTTTATTCTTCACCATCACAAGTTCGTGCAACGCTCAATTTTCTCTTACACTAAATGATCTCACACATTTAGAAGCAATTTTTATTGCCCTTTTGCACCGGTGACAACTTACTTGAGGGATCCTGCTCAATCCCTAGGTAGGTATGGTGGACTCTTGAAAATAAGATTTGGGTTTAAGGATTTTTGGATGCACAAGTAGTATCTCTACTTAGTGCGGAATTTTTGGCTAGCAAAGATAGGGGGCAAGCACCACAAGTTAAAGGATCCATGACAATATGACTTGTTTCTGAATACGAACAAGCATAAATCATTAAGTTGTCTTCCTTGTCCAACGTCAACAATTTTGGCATATAATATTTTGATGAGGGCTCGCAATCACGAAAGATTTCTAGGATAGTATATTTATATGTGAATCTTATCTTCCCTTATTAATTCTTTCATGAATTGCATCATTGACTAATGCTATGTTTGTCAATCTCTAATAAAACTTTCCACTTATACTTTTCCTTATGTGGTGACATCACCTACCATAGGATTAGTATATGATCTTATTGATTTATTTCCTTTCTCTTTTTCCTTTATTATTTCTTTCCTTTATTTGCAACATGAAAGTAAAGAAAGCAAAAACTCAAAATAAACTTTTATTATGTAACTTGCACATGATTACAAGGATATATCACTAAGCAAACTCTCAAATAAGAAAGGATCGAACTAAACTTTTATCCATCTAAGCAGAGGATCGAACTAAAATAAGTAAAAGCAAAAGGATAGTGGGATGATACGACACCGGGGCACCTCCCCCAAGCTTGGCGGGAGCCAAGGGGAGTGCCCATACCCGATACTCAGTTCTCTTTTGGTGGTGCAGAAGATGGTGTTGGTGATGAAGAAGAGATATTGTCCTCGGATTTCCATGGCAGTTGTCCACCATCATAAGAGGAGGAGTGAGTCTCATGGGTCCTGCATCTAGCAGCCAAACTCATACCTTTAAACCTTGCCTCATATTCAAAGACTTGGTTTTGGAGGTCATAGATCTGGCTTTGGAGAAAGTTGATTTGCTCGCTGAGGGTGAAGATGATGTCCTTCATGGGCTTGCCATCCACCTTCAGATCACGTGAGAGGTCCGTGATCATAAGGTGATTGGCATTGAGCGCACGCTCCACCATCCCCTTGCACCGGAAGACATCTTGCTCCATAGCTTCAAGCCTAGCCTCCACGGTTGAGGGAGTCCTGGATTAGGGGGTGTTCGGGTAGCCGGACTATACCTTCAGCCGGACTCCAAGACTATGAAGATACAAGATTGAAGACTTCGTCCCGTGTCCGGATGGGACTTTCCTTGGCGTGGAAGGCAAGCTTGGCGATGTGGATACTCAAGATCTCCTACCATTGTAACCGACTTTGTGTAACCCTAACCCTCTCTGGTGTCTATATACACCGGAGGGTTTTAGTCCGTAGGACAACTTCATCATACAACAATCATACCATAGGCTAGCTTTTAGGGTTTAACCTCCTTGATCTCGTGGTAGATCTACTCTTGTACTACCCATATCATCAATATTAATCAAGCAGGACGTAGGGTTTTACCTCCATCAAGAGGGCCCGAACCTGGGTAAAACATCGTGTTCCTTGCCTCCTGTTACCATCCGGTCTAGACGCACAGTTCAGGACCCCCTACCCGAGATCCGCCGGTTTTGACACCGACATTGGTGCTTTCATTGAGAGTTCCTCTGTGTCGTCGCTTTTAGGCCCGATGGCTCCTTCGATCATCAACAACGATGCAGTCCAGGGTGAGACTTTTCTCCCCAGACAGATCTTCGTCTTTGGCGGCTTCGCACTGCGGGCCAATTCGCGTGGCCACCTTGAGCAGATCGAAAGCTACGCCCCTGGCCATCAGGTCAAGTTTGGAAGCCTAAACTACACGACTGACATCCGCGGGGACTTAATCTTTGACGAATTCGAGCCACAGCCAAGTGCGCCGCACTGTCTCGATGGGCATGATATAGCTCTGCCGCCGAACAGCGCCTTGGAGGCCGCACACGCATCGGTTCCGACCATTGATTCGGAGCCTACTGCGCTGATCGAGGATCAGCGGTTGGACGCTGCCTCAGGGGCTGCGATCTCAGAGGCGATCGAGCCGAACTCCAGCCCCGCACTCCGCATGGCCCGTGACTCCGAGGAGCCGGATTCCTCTCCGAACTCCAAGCCCCCCGCGCCCCTGCCGATCGAATCCAATTGGGCGCCGATAATGGAGTTCACCGCCACGGACATCTTTCAGCACTCGCCTTTGGCGACATCCTAAATTCTCTAAAGTCTCTCTCTCTTTATCAGGAGAGCCCTGGACGGACTACGGTCAGCAAGGTTGGGATACGGACGATGCAGAAATTCAAAACCCACCCACCACCCACTTCGTATCCACTGTCGACGACTTAACCGACATGCTTGACTTCGAGTCCGAAGAAATCGACGGCATGGACGACGATGCAGGAGACGAACAAGAACCAGCACATGTAGGGCGCTGGAAGGCCACCTCGTCATATGACATATATATGGTGGACACTCCAAAGGATGGAGATGGCGACGGAACAGCGGGGGACGACACCTCTAAGAAACAGCCCAAGCGCCGGTGTCAGCGGCGCCACTCTAAATCCCGCCAAAGCAAAAACGGTGATTCCGGCACGGGAGATAATACTACTCCGGATAGCGCCGAAGAACACCCCCTCCAGCAAGATTCAGCACAGGAGGACAGAAAAGCCAGCCCTCATGAGAGGGCCGCGGACCAAGAGGTTGAGGACGATAATTATACACCTCCCTCCGAAGACGAGGCAAGCCTCGACGACGACGAGTTCGTCGTGCCAGAGGATCTCGCCGAACAAGAGCGTTATAAACGCAGGCTTATGGCCACGGCAAGCAGCCTCAAGAAAAAGCAGCAACAGCTTAGAGCTGATCAGGATTTGCTAGCTGACAGATGGACTGAAGTCCTTGCGGCCGAAGAGTATGAACTCGAATGCCCCTCCAAGAGTTACCCAAAGCGCAGGCTGCTACCCCGACTAGAGGAGGAAGCACCTACATCACCAGCGCATGACATGGCTGACCGGCCACCTCGTGGTTGCGACAGAGAGGCCTCTTGGCCCTCCACTCAAGCCATGCCCCGACGCCGCGTCAAGCATACTAAGGCACAGGAAAATGCGCCCGACCTGCGAGACATACTGGAGGACAAGGCAAGGCAAACAAGGTCAATCTACGGATCGCGCAGGCGCCCCACGGCACGTGACGGTGATAGTCACTCCGGATGCAATAAATCCGGCCGGGCCGAACTCAATAGACAAAGCTCCTTCGAGCTGCGTCGTGATATAGCCCAATACAGAGGCACCGCACACCCACTATGCTTCACAGATGAAGTAATGGATCATAAAATCCCCGAGGGCTTCAAACCCGTAAACATCGAATCGTATGATGGCACAACAGATCCTGCGGTATGGATCAAGGATTATCTCCTTCATATCCACATGGCCCGCGGTGATGATCTACACGCCATCAAATACCTCCCACTCAAACTTAAGGAACCGGCCCGGCATTGGCTTAACAGCTTGCCAGCAGACTCAATCAGTTCTTGGGAGGACCTGGAAGCCGCATTCCTTGACAACTTCCAGGGCACTGTTGTGCGACCACCGGACGCCGATGACCTAAGCCACATAATTCAGCAGCCAGAGGAATCGGCCAGGCAATTCTGGACACGGTTCCTAACAAAGAAAAACCAGATAGTCGACTATCCAGACGCAGAGGCCTTAGCGGCCTTCAAGCATAATATCCGTGACGAGTGGCTTGCCCGGCACCTGGGACAGGAAAAGCGGAAATCTATGGCAGCCCTCACGACACTCATGACCCGCTTTTGCGCGGGAGAAGACAGCTGGCTAGCTCGCAGCAACAATTTAACCAAGAACCCTGGTAATTCGATACCAAGGACAAAAGCGACAGGTCGCGTTGGAACAAACAAAAGCGCCGCGTTAACAGCGATAGCAACGAGGATACAACAGTTAATGCCGGATTCCGAGACTACAAATCCGGTCAACGGAAAAAGCCATTCAAAAGAAATACTCAGGGCCCGTCTAGTTTGGACCGAATACTCGACCGCTTGTGCCAGATACATGGCACCCCCGAAAAGCCAGCCAATCACACCAACAGGGATTGTTGGGTGTTCAAGCAGACAGGCAAGTTAAGAGCCGAAAACAAAGACAAGGGGCTGTATAGCGACAACGAGGAGGAGCCCAGGCCACCGAACAACGGTGGACAGAAGGGATTTCCCCCGCAAGTGCGGACGGTGAACATGATATACGCAACCCACATCCCCAAGAGGGAGCGGAAGCGTGCGTTACGGGACGTATATGCGATGCAGCCAGTCGCCCCAAAGTTCAACCCATGGTCCTCCTGCCCGATCACGTTTGATCGAAGGGACCACCCCACTAGCATCCGTCACGGCGGCTTCGCCGCATTGGTTCTAGACCCAATCATTGACGGATTCCATCTTACAAGAGTCCTCATGGACGGCGGCAGCAGCCTGAACCTGCTTTACCAGGATACAGTGCGAAAAATGGGCATAGATCCCTTGAGGATCAAGCCCACCAAAACGACCTTTAAAGGCGTCATACCAGGTGTAGAAGCCAACTATACAGGCTCAGTCACACTGGAAGTGGTCTTCGGATCTCCGGATAACTTCCGAAGTGAGGAGTTAATCTTCGACATAGTCCCGTTCCGTAGTGGCTATCACGCACTGCTCGGGCGAACCGCATTCACAAAATTCAACGCAGTACCGCACTTTGCATACCTCAAGCTCAAGATGCCAGGCCCTAGAGGAGTAATCACGGTCAATGGGAACACCGAACGCTCCCTCCGAACGGAGGAGCACACGGCAGCGCTCGCAGCAGAAGTACAAAGCAGCCTCTCTAGGCAGTTCTCCAGTTCGGCCTTCAAAAAGCCGGACACTGTCAAGCGTGCCCAGAGTACCCTACAACAAGACCGCCTGGCATGTTCTGAGCTAGCGTAGCAATGCGGCCCCAACCCTAGCCCTCGCGTTATAGCAAAACCAGTGCTTCGTGTACATAACTACGCTCTTGAAATACCATGGGCGCAGGGGAAGGGGCACTATCACGGCACGCCCGAAATACGGCTTAAACCGCACCAGGGGCTACCAGATTCCTTTCTTTTCCTTTTTTCTCTTACTCTCAGGACTCCATACTCCGGATGACCCGTTCGGCAATTCAACTGCCGCACAAACGATGCAAGATCCAGGAAAGCAGACAAGCCACGCCGCATTATGGAACTCCCAGGTGGTCTGTATTACGAGCAGTATACCTATTTTTTAATACAATTCCACGGCCTACCCCTGGCCAGGACATGTCAAATAGTCCAATTTCTTTTGCTTATCGCACTATTTGTATCATTCCGCTTTCATAGCAGCCTTTCTATAAACAATGCATAACTTTTTGTCTATTTTTTGCATTATCCTCTTTTTATATATATGTTTATCAATAACATGTTGCATCCGTACACTGTGGTACGGCAAAAATACGCCAGGGGCTTCAGTACCCATCAATATGGCGTGAGAAGTCCGTACACTTTCACAAGTGCGGCACCCCGAACTTATAGCACTATATGCATCGGCTCCGAATCATGATTTGGGTCAATAGTTGGGTTTGCCCGGCTCCTATGTTTTGGTGCCTTACATTCCGCTATATCGGCTAAGGTAGCACTAGGAGAACTACTGCGATTGTGGCCCAGTTGAGCTGGGCTGAGCACCTCAGTAGAGAAAGCTAAAACTGACTGTCATGATGAGGCGAGAGACCAGTCGTTGTTCGAGAGGTTTTTCGAGTCCTTAAAGACTTATGCCGCTTCGAGCGAGGAACCGGCTTTGTCCGGCCAAGGCATGGATAGCGCCCCGAACTCAGTCTTCTGAATACTAGGGGCTTCGCCGAAATTTAAATTTATAGACTTCTATGGCTAAGTGAGAGTGTTCAAGCATTATAGTCTGATTGCCTTGTTCGTTGTGCTGAGCGCCTCCCTCGACGGACCCAATCATGGGAAAAAGAGCGCTCAGGTTTATCCCGAACACCCCAGCACTAGTGGCATGGGGGCAGAAGCCGACGACTGGCCATCTCTCAATTTTTTGATAAACGGCCGCACATAAAGTAATATTTTAAATTCAAGCATTGCTTAGAGCATATGAACAAGTTTTCAGCGCACAGGATAACACGAGCGAGTTCATTCAAAAATTACATCCTTGGTGCATTCATCCGCCATAAGGCGGGCACCGGCCAGAACATCCTTGTAATAGTTCTCGGTCTTGCGATGCTCCTTCCCCGGCGGCGGCCCGTCCCTCACAAGCTTCTCACCGTCTAGCTTACCCCAGTGCACCTTTGCACGGGCAAGGGCCCTACGGGCACCTTCGATGCAGACGGAGTGCTTGATGACCTCGAGCCTTGGACAAGCCTCAACCAGCCGCCGCACCAGTCCGAAGTAGCTCCCAGGCAGGGCCTCTCCAGGCCACGGCCGAACTATGAAGCCCTTCAGGGCCTGTTCGGCCGCCTTGTGGAGCTCGACCAGCTGCTTCAGCTGGTCGCTCAAGGGCGCAGGGTGTCCGGCCTCAGCGTACTGAGACCAGAACACCTTCTCCATCGAGCTGCCCTCCTTGGCTCGGTAGAATGCGGCGGCATCGAATACGCTGCGGGGAAGATCTGCGAACGCCCCTGGAGAGCTCCGGATTCGGGTAAGTAACAAGTAGTTTACTTTTATATGTCTGCTTTGCATACAGAATGCCTTACCTGCCGCTATCTTTTTCACCACATCCAATTCCTGGAGGGCCTTCTTGGCTTCGGCCTTGGCAGATTTGGCAGTTTTAAGGGCCGCAGCAAGCTTGGACGCTCGCATCTTCGAGTCGAGCTCCAAACTCTCATGTTTTTTCATGAGAGCCTGAAGCTCTTGCTGCACCTCGCCAACCTGCGCCTCAAATGTCTCCCGCTCGGTGCGCTCCGTGGCCGCTCTCTTCTTGGCCTCGGACAGCGCCTGCTTGAGGGTCGCCACCTCAGTTGTGGCCCCTACAATAAGCAGTATACTCCTGTCATTTTTTGCAATTGCGTCTTCTTATAGGCATTTTTTCTATAAGGTATCTCTTACCTTCTTTCTCCTCAAGCTGCCGTTTGGCAAGGCCGAGCTCTTGCTCGGTCCGCTCGAGGCCCTGCTTTAGGGCACCCACCTCCGCAGACAGTGCGGCGGTGGCTAGCAGCGAAGCCTGCATACGTATATTGACTCCTTTTTAGTTAGACTCCTGCGATATTTAATAGATCCTCTATTCGGCTTTTCTTTCCGAACGCCAAACAGAGCATCAGGGGCTACTGTGTATATGTTTAATATTTTTACATATTTCTATTTACCTCGAAGCCTGTTAGAAGGCTAGCACAAGCTTCAGTAAGTCCGCTTTTGGTGGACCGAACCTTCTGGACCACCGTACTCATGATGGTACGGTGCTCCTCGTCGATGGAGGCGCCCTTAAGCACCTCCAGCAGATTGTCCGGCGCCTCCGGTTGGACGGAGGACGCCGGCTCAATAGGCTTGCTCCTCTTGGCAGGAGTTCGCCTACCGCGGTCCGGAACCGTTGATGATTCCGGCGTGGTGTCCGGCTTAAAGCCGGACTTGGAGCCCTGGGGGGTCTTGTCCCCTTTACTCCTGGAGTCCGGGAGGTCGCCTCGCGGCTCCTCCTGGACCACTTCCTCTTGCCCCGGAGCTTGTCGCGACGCCACTTCGGCGTCATCCGCAGCACAGGGGGAGGCAGCGGGCGGAACTGAATTCACGTCCGATGAATCTAGGGAGCCACTCGACGACTCGTCGAGCATGATTATATTCGACATTAGGGAAAGCTGCGCAACAAAAAGAATATCATGAGTTACTCTGGTATCCGAACACTTACGATTTCGCCGGACGCTTGGCCCTGTCCGGCCACTCCTCTTCGTCCTCGTCGGCGTCGGGGGCGTAGTCCGGTGGAGGGGTTTTCCTCTTCTTGGACCCTTCGGCCTCCCCTACTAGGGCGGCCTTCCTCTTCTTTTCTCCCCCCGCTGGAGGGGGAGAGGTCTCTTCTTCCTCCTCCTCGTCTTCACGGGAGGAGTGCGTCTCGGACTCATCGGACGACGAGTCCGACACTCCCATATGCCGGGAACTCTTTCGAGTCCCCGTGGCCTTCTTCTTCTTGGCCTTCTTCTCCGGCACCACATAAGGTGCCGGAACCAGCAGCTTCACTAAGAGAGCAGGGGCTAGGTCTTCGGGCAAGGGAGCCGGACAGTTAATCAGTCCGGACTTCGCCTGCCAATCTTGTCAAAGGTGAGGGAGTTTAGATCCCGCATAGAATCAAACTATGAAGAAAACTTAACATCATGTAAAAGGTGAAAATATTTTACCTCGCCAGCAGGACCCTACGAGCTGAATCCGCGGTCTTCGGAGGCGGATGTGGGAGCCTCGGCGCCTTTGGTTAGCCCCTTCCAGACATCTTCGTATGTCGTGTCGAAGAGCCTGCTCAGAGTTCGGTGTTGCGCTGGGTTGAACTCCCACAAATTGAAGTCCCGTTCTTGACACGGAAGGATCCGGCGGACGAGCATGACCTGGACTACGTTGACAAGCTTGAGCTGCTTGTTCACCAGGGACTGGATGCATTTTTGCAGTCTTGGTCACCCCACGACAAGCCCGTCTCCTTCCAGGACGTGAGCCGCGTAGGGGGTCCGGATCGGAATTCAGGGGCTGCGATCCACTTCGGATCGCGTGGCTCGGTGATGTAAAACCACCCTGACTGCCACCCCTTCAAGGTCTCCACAAAGGAGCCCTCGAGCCATAGGACGTTGGCTATTTTTCCCGCCATGGCACCTCCGCACTCCGCCTGGTTGCCACGCACCACCTTTGGCTTGACATTGAAGGTCTTGAGCCAGAGGCCGAAATGTGGGCGGATGCAGAGGAAAGGCTCGCACACGACGATAAACGCCGAGATATTGAGGATGAAGTTCGGGGCCAGATCGTGGAAATCTAGTCCATAGTAGAACATGAGCTCGCAGACAAAAGGGTGGAGAGGAAAACCCAGTCCGCGGAGGAAGTGGGGAAGGAATACTACCCTCTCATGGGGCCTTGGGGTGGGGAGAAGCTGCCCCTCCTCAGGAAGCCGGTGCGCGATGTCTTTGGACAGGTATCCGGCTTTCCTAGCCTTTTGACATGGCCCTCCGTGACGGAGGAGACCATCCACTTGCCTCCCACTCCGGACATTGTTGGAGAAGGTTGAGGTAGGAAGTGCGGGCTTGGGCGCTGGAGCTCGGGTGCGAAGAAGATGGATAGGTAAAGGAGGAAGAAGGCATAGGTAAAAAGGTGGATCCTTATCCCCTTATATGAGCGGATGCGACTATGCGTCCCCACCAGCCTAGTAAAACTCGCTTGCCTCCCAAGCGCCATGATAAATGGCGCGGTTGGGTTACCCACGTCCGTATTGATGAGAATCCTATAAATGGGGGACACGATCTCTGCTTTGACAAGACATGCCAAGGAAACTGCCTCGCAAAACACGCTGAGGTGGAAAAGTGAAAACGATTCGAATAAAGGCTTGGCCATAGTGTGATGTCACGCTGCGGAATACGTCAGCAGATTAGATTTGTGTTAATATTATTCTCTCTATGGCAATACGTGGAAACTTGTTTTGCAGAGCCGGACACTACTCTTGGTGTTTACAAACTTTTATGAAGAATTTGGAGGAGGAACCCGCCTTGCAATGCCGAAGACAATCTACGCGCTGGACTCGTCGTCATTGAAGCCTGGTTCAGGGGCTACTAATGGAGTCCTGGATTAGGGGGTGTTCGGGTAGCCGGACTATACCTTCAGCCGGACTCCAAGACTATGAAGATACAAGATTGAAGACTTCGTCCTGTGTCCGGATGGGACTTTCCTTGGCGTGGAAGGCAAGGTTGGCGATGCGGATATTCAAGATCTCCTACCATTGTAACTGACTTTGTGTAACCCTAACCCTCTCCGGTGTCTATATAAACCGGAGGGTTTTAGTCCGTAGGACAACTTCATCATACAACAATCATACCATAGGCTAGCTTTTAGGGTTTAGCCTCCTTGATCTCGTGGTAGATCTACTCTTGTATTACCCATATCATCAATATTAATCAAGCAGGACGTAGGGTTTTACCTCCATCAAGAGGGCCCGAACCTGGGTAAAACATCGTGTTCCTTGCCTCCTGTTACCATCCGGTCTAGACGCATAGTTCGGGACCCCCTACCCGAGATCCGCCGGTTTTGACACCGACAACGGTTCTCGTCCCCTTGGGACATGGCACATCGCGAAGGTGAAGCACCCCCTCATGCATCTGGATAATCTGAGGGTGCTGCACCACCTCCCGCAGATATGGGTTGATGACGTTCTTGAAGAACTTGTCCTTGGAGGAGCCTGAGGCGGCCATGGTAGATGGGATCTGATAGAAAACAACAAGGAAAAGAAAACAGAGGATTTCTCCGTGATACGGTGATCAACAGAAGTATATATAGATTTTTTTTATCTTGGAGGACAAGTATATGGTAGAAAAATGGAGTACGGAAGCTGTCCCAGGTGGGCACAACCCTCTTTGTTTGGAGTTGTGCAGAATAGGTAGCCTGACGTAGCTTTTCAAGGTCCAGATTTTCAGCTGCCGGAATTCTCCCTCTTTGTGTGTACCTTGCATATTATGAGAGAAAAGGCATTAGAATTACTCCAAAAAGCATTATTATGCATAAAAACATCATAAATAACAGTAGGAAAACATGATGCAAAATGGACGTATCACCCCACCAGGCCCCCTCCCCCCCCCCTCGAACCCTAGCTCGTCGTCGCCGGTGCAGCTGCCGCCAACCCCTGCCGGTCTGCCCGTTCCTCCTAGCTTAGATAATAAAGTTTAGGTTACCCGGCGATTCCCATACCGCCGCCCCACTCCCGTGAGTTTTTAGATGAGGCCTGCGGTGTCCCTCCCCGCTAGATCCACATCCCCTGCCCCAGAATGTCGCGGCCAAAGCTTGACAACGTATCCCGGGGAGCTCGACAAGCGTTCGGCCAAGAAGAGGTTTATCATGGCCTCTCCGACGGACATTGGCGAGGTGGTTGTCGTTCGCCCCAACCTGTCGATCCCGGAGCAACACCTCGCCGCGAAAGCTGGCGAAGACGTTGACTATGTTGCCATGCCGAAGGCTTCACGTCAGCGGGCTAGCATATTACTGTATCTCGGGAAAGTTGGCTACGACATCAAGCTCGTCGACAGCGACGGCTTCACGCGGGCCATGTCACAGGTCAAGTGGTCCATCCCCAACCCCTCTGGTTCAACCGCCATTGATCTCTTTGACGGCCCTGCCGCTGATCTCCTCCGCCACACGGTCAAGGATTTGCAATCCTTGTACTCCATCGAGCCCATTTTGTCACTTCTGAAGGACACGTTCTACGGCGGCGGCTTGGGATCCTCAATTGCGAAGTCAGATCTCATCGACCACGACCACGAGGAAGGCACCCACAAAGGTTCTTCCAAGGTGAAACAACCCATATGTGACATCAGAGAGTGCACCATGGGTCTATGCTCTTCCAACTGGAAGGATCCCGTCCATGACATGTGAGGCAACATCCTATCAGCAAATCTTACCTTTTCTAGTTTGCCAACCCGTACCCTTTGTTGTAGTAGCATTTGCCATGCGGTGTTTTAACTGTGTCATGTTTAATTATTTAGTTATGCAAAAATGTATTGCTCAATAGGGCCATGTGATGTTTAAGTACGAATTGTCCACTTCAGTCTCACGAATGGCTATATTTGGTTGTTTATAGTGAGTAGATGCCTTGTTTATCTGTATTTGCTTGTTAGGTTGGTTGCAGTGAGCATTTGTCCAGTTATTGAGCAGATGCCTTGTTTATCTGTATTTGGTTGTTAGGTTGGTTGCAGTGAGCATTTGTCCATTTATCAAGCAGATGCCCTGTTTATCTATATTTGCTTGATAGGTTGGTTGCACATTTGTCCAGTTTTCAAGCATATGCCCTATTTATCTGTATTTGCTTGTTAGGTTGGTTGTGGTGAGACGCTGTCCAGTTTTCAATGACTATATTTGGTTGTTATACTGATCATTTATGCCTTGTTTATTTCAGTCATTCACAATGTGATGTTCATTATGTGCAAGTCGGAACTGTGCCGCTCGATTGCATCAATACCAGTTTGAACGGCTATATTTGGTTCTAGTTATGTCTGGTGTAGTTAACACATGCCCTTTATTTCAGTTTCACACATTTATCCAGTGTGATGTTTAAGAATTACCTACATTCTATTCATTTTCAACAATACCAGTTTGAATTGCAATACTTGATGGTTGTTAAGCCTGTTGTAGGTAACATTGTCTTCCATTTTATATCTGCTTTAACAACATGCTAATACCAACACATTCAAGCTATCATTCGGAGATGGTGTTTGAGGGAGTCCTGGATTAGGGGGTCTCCGGAGAGCCAGACTATATCCTTTGGCCGGACTGTTGGACTATGAAGATACAAGATTGAAGACTTCGTCTCGTGTCCGGATAGGACTCTACTTGGCGTGGAAGGGAAGCCAGGCAATTCGGATATGTATATCTCCTTCTTTGTAATCGACCTTGTGTAACCCAAGCCCTTTCTGGTGTCTATATAAACTAGAGGGTTTTAGTCCGTAGGACAACATATAATCATACCATAGGCTAGCTTCTGGGGTTTAGCCTCTCCGATCTCGTGGTAGATCAACTCTTGTAATACTCATATCATCAAGAATAAATCAAGCAGGACGTAGGGTTTTACCTCCATCAAGAGGGCCCAAACCTGGTAGAACATCGTGTCCCCTGCCTCTTGTTACCATCCGCCTTAGACGCACAATTCGGGACCCCCTACCCGAGATCCGCCGGTTTTGACATCGACATTGGTGCTTTCATTGAGAGTTCCTCTGTGTCGTCGCCATTAGGCTTGATGGCTTCTTCGATCATCGATAGCCATGCAGTCCAGGGTGAGACTTTTCTCCCCGGACAGATCTTTGTGTTCGGCATCTTCGCACTGCGGGCCAACTCTCTTGTCCATCTGGAGCAGATCAAAAGTTACGCCCCTGGCCATCAGGTCAGGTTTGGAAGCTTAAACTACACGACTGATATCCGCGGAGACTTGATCTTCGACGGATTCAAGCCCCTGCCTTGTGCGCCACGCGATCACGATGAGTACAATTTAGCTCTACCATCGGACCGTATTCAGGAGATCGCACCGGCAGCCGCTCCGAGCCTCAATTCGGAGCCAGTTGCGCCATCCATCGATGGGTGGATGGACCCCATCACGAAGGCCATATCCTCAGCGGTGATCGAACCGAACATCGACCTTACCCTTCACGAGAGCCGTGTTGCCAAATTGTCGAATCCTTCTCCGGCCACGGACTCCGAACCGCCTGTGCCCGTTCCTGTCGAATCCAATTGGGCGCCGATCATGGAGTTTACCTCCGCGGATATTTTTCAGCACTCACCCTTTGGCGACATACTGAAATCATTAAGGTCTCTCTCCCTGTCAGGAGAGGCCCGGCCAAACTACGTCCGGCAGGATTGGGATGCGGATGACGAAGAAATTCGCCGCCCACCCACCACCCACTTAGTAGCCACTGTCGATGACTTAACTGACATGCTCGACTTCGACTCTGAAGACATCGACGGTATGGACGACGATGCGGCAGGTGAAGAGGAACCACTGCCCACACGGCACTGGACGCCCATTTCATCACATGACGTATTCATGGTGGACGCACTGATACGTCTCCGTCGTATCTACTTTTAGAAACACTTTTGCCCTTGTTTTGGACTCTAACTTGTATGATTTGAATGGAACTAACCCGGACTAACGCTGTTTTCAGCAGAATTACCATGGTGTTGTTTAATGTGCAGAAAACAAATATTCTTGGAATGACCTGAAACTCCACAGGAGGTCTTCGAAAAAATAATAAAAAATCCTCACCAAATATGAAGACCAGGGGGCCCACACCCTTCTCACGAGGGTGGGGGCGCCCCCCCTAGGGCGCGCCCCCCTACCTCGTGGGCCCCCTGTTGACCCTCCGACGCCAGCTCCAACTCTATATATTTGCTTTCGGCGAGAAAAAAATCGGGGAGAAGAAATCATCGCGTTTTACAATACGGAGCCGCTGCCAAGCCCTAAAACCTCTCGGGAGGGCTGATCTGGAGTCCGTTCGGGGCTCCGGAGAGGGGGATTCATTGCCATCGTCATCATCAACCATCCTCCATCACCAATTTCATGATGCTCACCGCCGTGCGTGAGTAATTCCATCCTAGGCTTGCTGGACGGTGATGGGTTGGATGAGATTTATCATGTAATCGAGTTAGTTTTGTTAGGGTTTGATCCCTAGTATCCATTATGTTCTGATATTGATGTTGCTATGACTTTGCTATGCTTAATGCTTGTCACTAGGGCCCGAGTGCCATGATTTCAGATCTGAACCTATTATGTTTTCATGAATATATGTGAGTTCTAGATCCTATCTTGCAAGTCTATAGTCACCTACTATGTGTTATGATCCGGCAACCCCGAAGTGACAATAATCGGGACCACTCCCGGTGATGACCATAGTTTGAGGAGTTCATGTATTCACTTTGTGCTAATGCTTTGTTCCGGTTCTGTATTTAAAGGAGGCCTTAATATCCCTTAGTTTCCAATAGGACCCCGCTGCCACAGGAGGGTAGGACAAAACATGTCATGCAAGTTCTTTTCCATAAGCACGTATGACTATATACAGAATACATGCCTACATTACATTGATGAACTGGAGCTAGTTCTGAGTCACCCTATGTTATGACTGTTACATGATGAACCGCATCCGGCATAATTATCCATCACTGATCCGGTGCCTATGAGTTTTCCATATACTGGTTTACGCTTATTTACTTTTCCGCTGCTACTATTACAATCACTACAAAATACCAAAAATATTACTTTTGCTGTCTTTACTTTTGTTGCCGCTACCACCACTATCATATTACTTTGCTACTAAACACTTTGCTGCAGATACTAAGTTTCCAGGTGTGGTTGAATTGACAACTCAGCTGCTAATACTTGAGAATATTCTTTGGCTCCCCATGTGTCAAATCAATAAATTTGGGTTGAATACTCTACCCTCGAAAGTTGTTGCGATCCCCTATACTTGTGGGTTATCAAGACCAATTTCTGGCGCCGTTGCCGGGGAGCATAGCTCTATTCTTTGAGTCACTTGGGATTTATATCTGCTGGACACTATGAAGAACTTGAGAGATCCAAAAACCAAGATCTATCCCTCAACTACGAGGAGAGGTAAGGAACTGCCATCTAGCTCTGCACTTGATTCACCTTCTGTTATGAGTAAGTTTGCAACACCTACAACTGCTTCTGCTATTCGTTCTGATATGTCGCATGTTATTGATGATGCCACTTCTGCTATGCATGATACTTATGATGAAACTGCTTCTATGTCTGATACTACTATGCCCCTTAGTGAATTTCTTGATGAACAAATTGCTAGGGCTAGAGAAAGAGAAATTATTGAATATGAATACGATGATGATAGTGATGATGAAAACATGCCTGTTATTCCTAAAGGTTATATTTTTGATAGGGATGCTTCTTTAGCTATTTTAGCTTGCAGAGATAGATATGAGCTTAAGAGGTTACTAATTAAATGGAACAAAGAATCACTTAGAGATAAAATGAAACTCGACCCTGCTTTTGCTACTTCACCTATATGTGTTCCTGATAAGGATTATGAATTCTCTGTTGATCCTGTTATAATTACTTTGGTTGAATCTGATCC